>NW_028225185.1:26662529-26708154 GCF_052327205.1 Somniosus microcephalus | reverse complement strand
AGGTTGCAGTGGTCCACAAGGGCGAAGACAGTCAAATAATGGACTTATATGTGATATCTGAAGGAGGTTCTCCACTACTAGGACGGGAGTGGATTAGGAAAATGAATATGGACTGGCATTTCCTACAAACAATAACGAGTGAGAACTCGGTGAAGATAGTCGGCCCAGACTCTGGAACGGATGATGGTAAGCCCAACTCAGGTGCAAAAGACAAAGTTTCAGCACAGAATTCCACTGAGCAACAACAACATAGTTTAACTGTGGATTCTGAGTCTGGCAAGTCTACTGATGTGCCCATTTCTGAGGGACACCGGGCTCGAACTCAACTCCATTTCAAACTACAACAGCAATTAGAACAAATGCTTCGCCGTTGTGAGCAAGAGTTGAATGCAACGAAAGAGTTCTTTGATATAGAGTTGGAGAATCTGGAAAGACAACAGAAGCAGCTGATGGAGAAAATGGAGCAGGAGCACACAAAACGTCTGATGTCAGAGGAGTTAACGGTCAGCCAACTCTTGCATATGCTGAAGGACAGGACTCTGAAATGGGAAAAACTTGAACACGAACTTCAATATTCAAACGAAAGGGGTTCGGAGCTCTCAAAGGTTATTGGAAGAGCTGAGGTGGCAACACAGACTGAGATGACTGCAACAGAGCAGCCCTTGGATGCCAAAAGTACGCTGACTCACGTCAACGTAGAACAACAGACCGCTGAAACAGCTGCTCCGGTAGAGGGATTGAATAGTCCGATCAATCAATCTCCAAAAGAAGTTGAAGTAGTAAAATCTCAAATGAGGTCATTAGTAAACGACTTGCTGAAAGCCCAGAAAAAGCTGGATGAAGAGGTACGCATGAAGAAGTCTCTTCAGGAAAGATGTCTGGACTTGGAACAAAAGCTGGCTAACGCCCAGCTGGGTATGGAGGAAATAGAAGACCCTCTCACTGGCCTAGATCAGGACGACACCGAATATTACTATGTCCTGTCCTGCCCAACTTGTAACTTCGACTCCCACCATACAGAAATCATGGAGGAGCACCGAAAGTCTACGGAACATCGGGAGAAGGTGGCTCTACTACGGAAAAAGGAGGGAGAGAAGGAGGAACTGCGCATGCAGCTGGCAGCTGACAGTGGAGCCCAGAGAGTCTCCAAGAAGCAGAAAAGGAAAAGTCGAAACAGAAGATGACCCATCTGAACCATTATTACCTCTACCAGATCACACACGTGGTCCCTCCGAACGGAGCCAATTCAGTTCGGAAGTTCAAACTGTTAAATCCATGGAAGGACTATTGAATGAGTCACTCCAGCAACGTGAACCGACTCCACCACAGAGATTGAATCTGTGAACTGTTTTCCGCAGAGACTGAATCTGTGATCTGTTTTGACATAAAGTTATCTATGTATCTATGTTATTCTGTTATGTAAACCTGAAGTTATATATGTATATATGTTATTACGTTATGTTAAATGGGGAGATGACTGTAAAGCTAGGAAGGGAGGAATGTTGTGTATGTAATATGTGTGCTACTTTGAACCTATGGACAGGACTGCACTACTTGTTGGGCGTAGTGATACGCAGTACCACTCCTGGCCATAGGGGTATAAATAGTACTGTGGGTACTGATCTCCCCTCAGTTCCCGCCTGTGGGCATGAAGTAAAGACCTACGTATAGTCCCTACCTCCAACCAGTAAAGACCTGTTTGAGTTATACGTTTAAGTCTTTGTGTTAATTGTTCAATACAATACACATACTTAACAAGGGGGAAGGAAGGGGGGAGGGGGAAGGAAGGGGGGAGGGGAGGGGGAAGGAAGGGGGGAGGGGAGGGGGAAGGAAGGGGGGAGGGGAGGGGGAAGGAAGGGGGAAGGAGGGGGAGGGGGAAGGAGGGGGGAGGGGGAAGGAAGGGGGGAGGGGGAAGGAAGGGGGGAGGGGAAGGAAGGGGGAGGGCAGGGGGAAGGAAGGGGGGAGGGGAGGGCAGGGGGAAGGAAGGGGGGAGGGGAGGGGGAAGGAAGGGGGGAGGGGAGGGGGAAGGAAGGGGGGAGGGGAGGGGGAAGGAAGGGGGGAGGGGAGGGGGAAGGAAGGGGGAAGGAAGGGGGGAGGGGAGGGGGAAGGAAGGGGGGAGGGGAGGGGGAAGGAAGGGGGGAGGGGAGGGGGGAGGAAGGGGGAGGGGGAAGGAAGGGGGAGGGGAGGGGAGGGGGAAGGAAGGGGGGAGGGGAGGGGGAAGGAAGGGGGGAGGGGAGGGGGAAGGAAGGGGGGAGGGGAGGGGGAAGGAAGGGGGGAGGGGAGGGGGAAGGAAGGGGGGAGGGGAGGGGGAAGGAAGGGGGGAGGGGAGTGGGAAGGAAGGGGGGAGGGGAGGGGGAAGGAAGGGGGGAGGGGAGGGGGAAGGAAGGGGGGAGGGGAGGGGGAAGGAAGGGGGGAGGGGAGAGGGAAGGAAGGGGGGAGGGGAGGGGGAAGGAAGGGGGGAGGGGAGGGGGAAGGAAGGGGGGAGGGGAGGGGGAAGGAAGGGGGGAGGGGAGGGGGAAGGAAGGGGGGAGGGGGAAGGAAGGGGGGAGGGGAAGGAAGGGGAGGGGGAAGGAAGGGGGGAGGGGGAAGGAAGGGGGGGAGGGGGAAGGAAGGGGGAGGGGGAAGGAAGGAGGGTGGGGATGGGGAAGGAAGGGGGGTGGGGAGGGTGAAGGAAGTGGGGAGGGGGGAGGGGCGGGGGAAGGAAGGGGTGAGGGGAGGGGGAAGGAAGGGGGAGGGGAGGGGGAAGGAATGGGGAGGGGAGGGGGAAGGAAGGGGGGAGGGGAGGGGAGGGGGGAAGGAAGGGGGGAGGGGGGGAAGGAAGGGGGGGGAAGGAAGGGGGAGGGGAGGGGGAAGGAAGGGGGGAGGGGAGGGGGTAGGAAGGGGGGAGGGGAGGGGGAAGGATGGGGGGAGGGGAGGGGGATGGAAGTGTGGAGGGGAGGGGGAAGGAAGGGGGAGGGGAGGGGAAAGGAAGGGGGAGGGGGATGGAAGGTGGGAGGGGAGGGGGAAGGAAGGGGGGAGGGGAGGGTGAAGGAAGGGGGAGGGGGAAGGAAGGGGGTGGGGAGGGGGAGGGGGAAGGAAGGGGGGAGGTGGAAGGAAGGGGGAGGGGGAAGGAAGGGGGGAGGGGGAAGGAAGGGGGGAAGGGGAAGGAAGGGGGAGGGGGAAGGAAGGGGGGGAGGGGGAAGGAAGGGGGGGAGGGGGAAGGAAGGGGGGGAGGGGGAAGGAAGGGGTGGGAGAGGGGGAAGGAAGGGGGGAGGGGGAAGGAAGGGGGGAGGGGAGGGGGAAGGAAGGGGGGAGGGGAGGGGGAAGGAAGGGGGAGGGGAGGGGGAAGGAAGGGGGGAGGGGGGAGGGAAGGGGGGAGGGGAGGGGGAGGGAAGGGGGGAGGGGAGGGGGAAGGAAGGGGGGAGGGGAGGGGGAAGGAAGGGGGGAGGGGGAAGGAAGGGGGGAGGGGAGGGGAGGGGGAAGGAAGGGGGGAGGGGAGGGGGAAGGAAGGGGGGAGGGGAGGGGGAAGGGAGGGGGAAGGAAGGGGGGAGGGGAGGGGGAAGGAAGGGGGGAGGGGAGGGGGAAGGAAGGGGGAGGGGAGGGGGAAGGAAGGGGGGAGGGGAGGGGGAAGGAAGGGGGGAGGGGAGGGGGAAGGAAGGGGGGAGGGGAGGGGGAAGGAAGGGGGGAGGGGAGGGGGAAGGAAGGGGGGAGGGGAGGGGGAAGGAAGGGGGAGGGGGAAGGAAGGGGGAGGGGAAGGAAGGGGGGAGGGGAGGGGGAAGGAAGGGGGGAGGGGAGGGGGAAGGAAGGGGGGAGGGGAGGGGGAAGGAAGGGGGAGGGGAGGGGGAAGGAAGGGGGAGGGGGAAGGAAGGGGGAGGGGAGGGGGAAGGAAGGGGGGAGGGGAGGGGGAAGGAAGGGGGGAGGGGAGGGGGAAGGAAGGGGGGAGGGGAGGGGGAAGGAAGGGGGGAGGGGGGGGAAGGAAGGGGGAGGGGAGGGGGAAGGAAGGGGGGAGGGGAGGGGGAAGGAAGGGGGGAGGGGAGGGGAGGGGGAAGGAAGGGGGGAGGGGAGGGGGAAGGAAGGGGGGAGGGGAGGGGGAAGGAAGGGGGAGGGGGAAGGAAGGGGGGAGGGGAGGGGGAAGGAAGGGGGGAGGGGAGGGGGAATGAAGGGGGGAGGGGGAAGGAAGGGGGAGGGGAGGGGGAAGGAAGGGGGAGGGGGAAGGAAGGGGGTGGGGGAAGGAAGTGAAGGGGGAAGGAAGGGTGGGGAGGGGGAAGGAAGGGTGGGGAGGGGGAAGGAAGGGTGGGGAGGGGGAAGGAAGGGTGGGGAGGGGGAATGAAGGGTGGGGAGGGGGAAGGAAGGGGGGAGGGGGAAGGAAGGGGGGAGGGGGAAGGAAGGGGGGAGGGGGAAGGAAGGGGGGAGGGGGAAGGAAGGGGGGAGGGGGAAGGAAGGGGGAGGGGAGGGGAGGGGGAAGGAAGGGGGAGGGGAGGGGAGGGGGAAGGAAGGGGGGTGGGGAGGGGGAAGGAAGGGGGGGTGGGGAGGGGGAAGGAAGGGGGGTGGGGAGGGGGAAGGAAGGGGGGTGGGGAGGGGGAAGGAAGGTGGGTGGGGAGGGGGAAGGAAGGGGGGAGGGGGAGGGGAGGGGGAGGGGAGGGGGAAGGAAGGGGGGAGGGGAGGGGGAAGGAAGGGGGGAGGGGAGGGGGAAGGAAGGGGGAGGGGAGGGGGAAGGAAGGGGGGAGGGGAGGGGGAAGGAAGGGGGGAGGGGAGGGGGAAGGAAGGGGGAGGGGGAGGGGGAAGGAAGGGGGGAGGGGAGGGGGAAGGAAGGGGGGAGGGGAGGGGGAAGGAAGGGGGGAGGGGAGGGGGAAGGAAGGGGGGAGGGGAGGGGGAAGGAAGGGGGAGGGGAGGGGGAAGGAAGGGGGAGGGGAGGGGGAAGGAAGGGGGGAGGGGAGGGGGAAGGAAGGGGGAGGGGAGGGGGAAGGAAGGGGGGAGGGGAGGGGGATGGAAGGGGGGAGGGGAGGGGGATGGAAGGGGGGAGGGGAGGGGGATGGAAGGGGGGAGGGGAGGGGGAAGGAAGGGGGGAGGGGAGGGGGAAGGAAGGGGGCAGGGGAGGGGGAAGGAAGGTGGGAGGGGAGGGGGAAGGAAGGGGGGAGGGGAGGGGGAAGGAAGGGGGGAGGGGAGGGGGAAGGAAGGGGGAGGGGGAAGGAAGGGGGAGGGGGAAGGAAGGGGGAGGGGAGCGGAGGGGGAAGGAAGGGGGGAGGGGAGGGGGAAGGAAGGGGGGAGGGGAGGGGGAAGGAAGGGGGGAGGGGAGGGGGAAGGAAGGGGGGAGGGGGAGGGGCGGGGGAAGGAAGGGGGGAGGGGGGGAAGGAAGGGGGAGGGGAGGGGGAAGGAAGGGGGAGGGGAGGGGGAAGGAAGGGGGGAGGGGAGGGGGAAGGAAGGGGGGAGGGGGGGAAGGAAGGGGGGAGGGGGGAAGGAAGGGGGGAGGGGGGGAAGGAAGGCGGGGGGAAGGAAGGGGGGAGGGGAGGGGGAAGGAAGGGGGGAGGGGAGGGGGAAGGAAGGGGGGAGGGGAGGGGGAAGGAAGGGGGGAGGGGAGGGGGAGGGGAGGGGGAAGGAAGGGGGGAGGGGAGGGGGAAGGAAGGGGGGAGGGGAGGGGGATGGAAGTGTGGAGGGGAGGGGGAAGGAAGGGGGGAGGGGAGGGGGAAGGAAGGGGGAGGGGGAAGGAAGGGGGGTGGGGAGGGGGAGGGGGAAGGAAGAGGGGAGGTGGAAGGAAGGGGGAGGGGGAAGGAAGGGGGGGAGGGGGAAGGAAGGGGGGGAGGGGAAGGAAGGGGGGGAGGGGGAAGGAAGGGGGGAGGGGGAAGGAAGGGGGGGAGGGGGAAGGGGAGAGGAGGAGGAGGGAAGAGGGGAGGGGGAAGGGGGAGGGGGAAGGAAGGGGGGAGGGGGAAGGAAGGGGGGAGGAGAGGGGGAAGGAAGGGGGGAGGGGGGAATGAAGGGGGAGGGGTAAGGAAGGGGGAGGGGAGGGGGAAGGAAGGGGAGGGGGAAGGAGGGGGAGGCGGAAGGAGGGGGGAGGGGGAAGGAGGGGGAGGGGGAAGGAAGGGGGGAGGGGGAGGGAAGGGGGAAGGAAGGGGGGAGGGGGAAGGAAGGGGGGAGGGGGAAGGAAGGGGGGAGGGGGAAGGGAGGGGGAGGGGGAAGGAGGGGGAGGGGGAAGGAAGGGGGAAGGGGGAGGGGAGGGGAAAGGAGGAGGGGAGGGGGAAGGAATGGGGAGGGGAAGGAGAAGGGGAGGGGGAAGGAATGGGGAGGGAAGGAAGGGGGAGGGGGAAGGAAGGGGGAGGGGAAGGAAGGGGGAGGGGAGGGAAGGGGGGAGGGGATGGGAGGGGAGGGGAAGGGAGGGAAGGGGAAGGAAGGGGGCAATTGTGTGGTAAACCACTGTTATCGTTTTCTTTGTTGTTCACTGTTGATCACGACTGTTATCGTTATTACACATTGTTACCTCTTGCAACTCACTGTGTACCAATGCATGCCTCCGCTGGCTCCACCCATGGCTCCGCCTACATGCCCTGGTATAAAGGTGGCTGCTTGGCAACCCACTTCCTTCTTGGAACCAGTCGTCCACGAGAGGCATGCTCTGTTCTTTAGTTAATAAAAACCTTTTCATTACCTTCCTAATTCATCGCTTTTTATGGATTAATTGATAAGCGTATCAAAGGGGAAGGGAGGGGAGAGGGGAAGGAAGGGGGAGAGGGGAAGGAAGGGGGAGAGAGGAGGGAAGGGGAAGGAAGGGGGAGAGGGGAAGGAAGGGGGAGAGGGGAAGGAAGGGGGAGAGGGGAGGGAAGGGGAAGGAAGGGGGAGAGGGGAGGGAAGGGGAAGGAAGGGGGAGAGGGGAAGAAGGGGAGAGGGAAAGGGGGGAAGGAAGGAAGGGGGGAAGGAAGGGGAGAGGGGAAGGAAGGGGAGAGGGGAAGGAAGGGGGAGAGGGGAAGGAAGGGGGAGAGGGGAGGGAAGGGGAAGGAAGGGGGAGAGGGGAGGGAAGGGGAAGGAAGGGGAGAGCGGAGGGGAAGGAATGGGGAGGGAAGGGGGAGAGGGGAGGGAAGGGGGAGAGGGGAAGGAAGGGGGGAAGGGAAAGGAAGGGGGAAAGGGGATGGAAGGGGGGAAGGAAGGGAAAGGAAAGGGGAGGAAGGGGAAAGGAAAGGGGAGGCGGGGAAGAAGGAAGAGGGAGGGGGGAAGAAGGAAGAGGGAGGGGGGAAGAAGGAGGGGGAGGGGGAAGAAGGAGGGGGAGGGGGAAATAAGGGGGAGGGGTGGAGGGGGAAGGAAGGGGGAGGGGAAGGAAGGGGGAGGGGTGGAGGGGGAAGGAAGGGGGAGGGGAAGGAAGAGGGAGGGGGAAGGAAAGGCTAAAGGGATCAAGGGATATGGGGAGAAGGCAGGGACAGGGTACTGAATTTTGATGATCAGCCATGATCTCATTAAATGGCGGAGCAGGCTCGAGGGGCCGAATGGCCGACTCCTGCTCCTATCTTCTATGTTTCTATGAGGAAGGGGGAGGGGGGGAGGGGGGGGAGGAAAGGGGGGGAGGAAGGGGGAGGGGGGAGGAAGGGGGAGGGGAGGAAGGGGGAGGGGGGAAGGGGGAGGGGGGAAGGGAGGAAGGGGGAGGGGAGGAAGGGGGGAGGGGAGGAAGGGGGAAGGGAGGAAGGGGGGAGGGGAGGGAGGGGGAAGGGAGGGGGGAGGAAGGGGGAGGGGGAAGGAAGGGGGAGGCGGGAAGGAAGTGGGAGGGGGAAGGAAGGGAGGGGGAAGGAAGGGGGAGGCGGGAAGGAAGGGGGGAAGGAAGGGGGGAGGGGGAAGGAAGGAGAGGGGAAGGAAGGGGGGAGGGGGAAGGAAGGAGAGGGGAAGGAAGGAAGGGGAGGGGGGAGGGGGAGGAAGGAGAGGGGGAAGGAAGGTGTGGGGGAAGGAAGGGGGAGGGGAGAAGGAAGTGGGAGGGGGGTTGAAGGGGGAAGGAGGGGGGAAGGAATGGGGAGGGGGAAGGAAGGGGGGAGGCGGGAAGGAAGGAAGGAAGGGGGAGGGGGAAGGAAGGGGGAGGGTGAAGGAGGGGGGAGGGAGAAGGAAAGGGGGAGGGGGAAGGAAGTGGGAGGGGGGAAGGAAGGGGGGAGGGGGGAAGGAAGTGGGGGGGAATGAAGAGGGAGGGGGAAGGAAGAGGGAGGGGGAAGGAAGGGGGAGGGGGAAGGAAGTGGGGGAATGAAGAGGGAGGGGGAAGGAAGAGGGAGGGGGAAGGAAGGGGGGAGGGGGAAGGAAGGGGGGAGGGGGAAGGAAGGGGGAAGGGGAAGGAAGGGGGGAGGGGGAAGGAAGGGGGGAGGGGGAAGGAAGTGGGAGGGGGGAAGGAGGGGGAAGGAAGTGGGGGGGAATGAAGAGGGAGGGGGAAGGAAGAGGGAGGGGGAGGGGGAAGGAAGAGGGAGGGGGAGGGGGAAGGAAGTGGGGGGAATGAAGAGGGAGGGGAAGGAAGAGGGAGGGGGAAGGAAGGGGGGAGGGGGAAGGAAGGGGGGAGGGGGAAGGAAGGAGGGGGGAAGGAAGGAAGGGGGAAGGGGAGGGGAGGGGCAGTACTGAGGGAGCGCCGCACTGTCGGAGGGGCAGTACTGAGGGAGCGCCGCACTGTCGGAGGGGCAGTACTGAGGGAGCGCCGCACTGTCGGAGGGGCAGTACTGAGGGAGCGCCGCACTGTCGGAGGGGCGGTACTGAGGGAGCGCCGCACTGTCGGAGGGGCGGTACTGAGGGAGCGCCGCACTGTCGGAGGGGCGGTACTGAGGGAGCGCCGCACTGTCGGAGGGGCGGTACTGAGGGAGCGCCGCACTGTCGGAGGGGCGGGTACTGAGGGAGCGCCGCACTGTCGGAGGGGCGGTACTGAGGGAGCGCCGCACTGTCGGAGGGGCGGTACTGAGGGAGCGCCGCACTGTCGGAGGGGCGGTACTGAGGGAGCGCTGCACTGTCGGAGGGGCGGTACTGAGGGAGCGCCGCACTGTCGGAGGGGCAGTACTGAGGGAGCGCCGCACTGTCGGAGGGGCGGTACTGAGGGAGCGCCGCACTGTTGGAGGAGCCGTTTTTCGGATGGGACTTTAAATCGAGGCCCCATCTGCCCTCTCAGATGGACATAAAAAGATCCTATTGTAGGAACTGGGGTTCCTAGCCGAAGAATTGAGATCGACTCAGAAAATCAAAAACAATAAAATTTAATGAACAAACGAAGCTGTGCAGGAAACTGTAGGATAGAATGCAAATAGGTCTGGTCTGCTTGAAAGCCTCTCTGGAAACTGCTAGAAGTTTCCGAGCTCAACTGCTAGCAGGTTCCGAGCTCAACTGCTAGCAGGTTCCGAGCTCAACTGCTAACAGGTTCCGAGCTCAACTGCTAACAGGTTCCGAGCTCTACTGCTAGAAGGTTCCGAGCTCTGACGTCATCACGTTTTTCCCGCCGTTGAGAGATCATGTGACGGACGGCATGACGTCATCACGCGGAGTACAGGAAAGAAGCCCTAGTACCGTTAACAGATACATTAAAGGTGCAGCCCCCAGCTGTACTACATTGCTGTAAAAGGAATTATATACAATTGTCCGTAATCCTCTGGTGGTTCTGCCACATGTGCCCCCCCAGAATTGCTTTTAACAGAGAAGGTAAGGCGAGAAGGGGGTCTGACGAGTCTGTCCGACTGACTGCGATACCCCGGCAGCTGGAACGGAGCGCTAGAAGACGAACTGGCCGTTGGCTGTGGTTGGGATGACGCCGCAGGCGGAGGAGAAGAAGAGGCCGGCTGTGGTCGACCCGGTGAGGCGGGCACTGGCGACTCGGCGGATGACTGTGGCTGTACTGGACCGACAGTCGACGGTGGACGACCACGACGAGGCGGCTGAGCGGTGACGACTGGTTCGCTCAGATCCAGATGCGCCGGTTTCAACCGGTCGATGGAGTTGTGGTCAGGCTTACCGCCGACGTCGACTGTGAAGGACTTCTCACCTGACGAGATGACGTGGAACGGACCTGTGTAAGGCGGTTTGAGCGGGTTTTTGCGAGCATCCTGCCGAATGAACACGTATTCTGCGCTCTTAAGATCCACCGGGACATGGGAGCGCTGCAGGTCATGATGCGGCACTGGGATGAAATTCCTAGCCGCTTCGTGGTGGCTGACGAGCTGCTGAGCTGGGGACCAGGGTTCCGTGTGAGGAGGAAGAAAATCGCCAGGCACTCTGAGTGGTTGGCCGTAAACCAGCTCTGCTGAAGAAGAATGTAGGTCGTCCTTAGGTGCCATGCGAAGACCTAGCAGCACCCAAGGGAGCCTGTCCACCCAACTAGGCCCACGGAGACTAGCACGCAGTGCGGCTTTAAGGGACCTGTGGAATCTTTCACACAGACCGTTCGCCTGCGGATGGTAGGCGGTGGTACGATGAAGCTTGGTGCCCAAACCTTGAGCTACGGCGTTCCAAAGCTCAGAGGTAAATTGAGGCCCCCGGTCGGAGGAGATGTCAGCCGGTACCCCGAACCGAGCTACCCAAGACGAGATGAAGGCTCTGGAGACGTCTGCCGCTGTGGTGGCAACCAAAGGAATTGCCTCTGGCCACCTGGTGGTGCGGTCTACCACGGTGAGGAGGTGAGTGTACCCGCGAGAGGAAGGGAGAGGACCAACCAAGGTCCACGTGCACATGGTCGAATCGACGCTCCGGAACCGGAAAAGTGGCGACTGGGGCCTTAACATGGCGTTGTATCTTGGACTTCTGGCAACTCACGCAGGTATTGGTCCAGTCACGGACGTCGAGATGCATGCCCTTCCAGACAAATTTCTTTGCCATGAGTTGTTGTGACGCTCTCATGCCAGGGTGTGACAGCCCGTGGATAGTGTCGAAAATTCTCCTGCGCCATTCGACTGGAACGATTGGACGTGGGACGCCCATCGAGATGTCACACAGGAGTGTGGTCCCTGCGGCCTGGAAACTGACATCAGCCACTTGTAAGCTGGAAGGTGCGGTCCGGTATGCCTGCACTTCAGGGTCTGCCTTCTGTTCTTTTGCCAAACCAACATAGTCGACTCCCAGGTGTACTGCGTGGAGCTGGGCGCGGGAGAGACAATCCGCCACCAGGTTGTCTTTGCCCGAGACATGTTGTATGTCGGTTGTAAATTCAGATATGTACGTAAGATGACGTTGTTGCCGTGCCGACCATGGTTCTGCTGTCTTGGCCATCGCAAAAGTAAGTGGCTTGTGGTCTACAAAAGCCGTGAATGGGCGTCCTTCCAGTAGGAAGCGAAAATGGCGGATGGCCAGAAACAATGCCAACAACTCCCTATCAAAAGTACTATACTTGCGTTCGTTCTTCCTCAATTGGCGGCTGAAGAAAGCCAGTGGTTGCCATGTGCCGTCGACCCACTGCTCCTGTACTGCCCCGATGGCATAATCAGATGCGTCGGTGGTAAGGGCGCCCGGAAGGGGATGTGCCAACATGGTCGCAGCAGCCAAAGTGTTCTTAGTGTCGAGGAAAGCCTGGTCCATCTGGGATGTCCAATCGATTGGGTCTTTGCCCGATTTACCTCTGAGGGCCTCGTACAAAGGTTGCATCAACAATGCCGCCTTGGGGACGAACCGATGATAAAAACTGACCATTCCCAGAAATTCCTGGAGGGCCCCGACGGTCTGAGGAAGAGGGAACGAGGTGACTGCTTCCACCTTCGTGGCCAGCGGGACGGCGCCTTCTGAGGTGATTCTGTGTCCCAGGAAATCAATGCGGTGCATCCCAAACTGGCACTTGGCCGGGTTGATAATAAGGCCATGTTGGCTGAGACGAGAAGAAAGGGTACGCAAGTGCGTAATGTGTTCTTTCGTGCTGTTACTGGCAATAAGGATGTTGTCTAGGTAGACGAAGATGAACGGCAGATCGCGCAACATGCAATCCATGAGATGTTGGAAGGCTTGTGCTGCATTCTTCAGCCCAAACGGCATACGAAGGAACTCAAAGAGCCCGAAAGGTGTGATGACGGCAGTTTTGGGGATGTCCTGAGGATGCACGGGCACTTGATGATAGCCTCGGACGAGGTCTACTTTGGAAAAGATGGAATTCCCTGCCAGATGGGCCGAAAAATCCTGAATGTGAGGAATTGGGTACCGATCCGGTGCGGTAGCCTCATTCAGGCGTCTGTAGTCGCCGCATGGTCGCCATCCGCCGCCCGGCTTAGGAACAATGTGTAATGGCGAGGACCAAGGACTATTCGAACGTCGAATAATACCCAGGCGTTCCATTGTATGGAACTCCGCCTTGGCGGCCGTGAGTTTACCGGGTTCCAGCCTTCGAGCTCTCGCATAAACGGGGGATCCTGTCGTGGTAATGTGGTGCGCCACACCGTGCCTCGCGACTGAAGAAGAAAATGTGGGCCTGGTGAGCTCAGGGAACTCACTGAGAAGACGAGAGAACTCATTTGGAGATGGGACTGCACAGGCAACTGACCAAGACATCGCGGTGCTTCGGTGGCAGGGGACCGAGTGAAAAGTGGAGGCACTGATTATCCGGCAGTATCGGACATCGCCGAGAAACCCATTTGCGCAGAAGAAATCTGCCCCCAGGATGGCCTGTGAGACTTTCGCCGTGATGAACTCCCAAACAAAACGTTGGCCGCCAAAACTCAACTGGACCTACGCTTTCCGAACGTGCGAATGGCCGCACCATTGGCTGCCTCGAGGGGGGGACCTTGACCGCCGGATTGAAGATCTAGCTTCGACGCTGGTAGGATACTGCACTGGGAGCCAGTATCACAGAGAAAACGTCACCCTAACAGGGAGTCTGTAATGTATAGGAGTTTCCCTATGGACCCAATGGCCATCGCAACTCCGGCGCGTCCCTTAGGCCTTATTGATCTTCTCAGAAACCGCTGGTTTGAGGTAGGTTTTTTTTTGGTGAGAAACTGCCGGGCGGACGGCAATTTCTGGCCTTCGCGCCGAAACGAGCGTGGTATGCACACCAGCCTGCAGGAGGAGGAGTCGGCTTCGCTCTTGTGGGGGATGGGCGCCTCGTGGCTGCACAAGATTGTTGTGAGACGGTGAATATTTTATCCGCTTCCACGGCGAGTTCAGCACAATCCGTGATCGCGGAATTGGCCAAGGCCGTCTGTATTGGCTCTGGTAGTTGACAGAGAAACAGCTCGCGGGACAGAAAACATTGTGATTCCGAGCCCAAAAGCGTGAGCATTTGGCTCATGAGCTCTGATGGCTTTGAGTCCCCGAGGCCGGGCATGGAGATAAGTCTGCGAGCGCGCTCCGACTTGGACAGACCGAAAATCTGCAGTAAACGTGCTTTTAAAGCTTCGTACTTGCCATCGTTCGGTGGACTCTCGAGGCGGCTGACGACCCGTGAGGCCGTGGCGCTGTCGAGGGCGGAGACCACGTAATAATAACGGGTCGAATCCGCTGCTACTCCCCGGATTGCAAATTGGGCTTCCGCCTGGAAAAACCACGCGGCTGGTTGTTGCTCCCAAACTTGCGGCAGTTTGAGGGTGACGGCGTTCGTGTCCATGATGTAACTTCAACGAAAATTGTTCGAAGAAATCGGGGTCACCAATGTAGGAACTGGGGTTCCTAGCCGAAGAATTGAGATCAACTCAGAAAATCAAAAACAATAAAATTTAATGAACAAACGAAGCTGTACAGGAAACTGTAGGATACAATGCAAATGGGTCTGGTCTGCTTGAAAGCCTCTCTGGAAACTGCTAGAAGGTTCCGAGCTCAACTGCTAGCAGGTTCCGAGCTCAACTGCAAGCAGGTTCTGAGCTCTGACGTCATGACGTCATCACGTTCTTCCCGCCGTTGAGAGATCACGTGACGGACGGCGTGACGTCATCATGCGGAGTACAGGAAAGAAGCCCTAGTTCAGTTAACAGATACATTAAAGGTGCAGCCCCCAGCTGTACTACATTGCTGTAAAAGGAATTATATACAATTGTCCGTAATCCTCTGGTGGGCCCGCCACACTATGGCACTATTTCTAAGTGGAGTTCTCCCCAGTGTCCTGGGCCAATATTTATCCCCCCAATCAACATCACAAAAACAGATGATCTGGTCATTTATCACATTGCTGTTTGTGGGAGCTTGCTGTGCGCAAATTGGCTGCCGCGTTTCCCGCATTACAACAGTGACCACACTTCAAAAAAAGTCCTTCATTGGCTGTGAAGCGCTTTGGGACGTCCTGAGGTGGTGAAAGGGGCTGGAGAAACGCAAGTCTTTCTATTTTCCTTTATGTGTGAAATTTTGTCTCACTTATGCTCCTGTGACGCACCTTGGAATATTTTACTACGTTAAAGGCACTGGCTAAAGGCAGGTTGTTGTTGTTGCCACCTGGTGTCCGCCCGTTCCACTAGCCTGTCAATGTCCTCTTGAAGTCTATCACTATAGAAACAGAGAAGATAGGAGCAGGAGTCGGCCATTCGGCCCCTCGAGCCTGCTCCGCCATTCAATGAGATCATGGCTGATCATCCAAATTCAGTACCCTGTCCCTGCTTTCTCCACATATCCCTTGATCCCTTTAGCCTTAAGAAATATATCGAACTCCTTCTTGAATATATTTAATGAATTGGCCTCTACTGCCTTGTGTGGTAGAGAATTCCACAGGTTCACCACTCTCTGGGTGAAGAAATTCCTCCTCATCACTGTCCTAAATGGCTTACCCCTTATCCTTAGACTGTGACCCCTGATTCTGGACTCCCCGACCTTCGGGAACATCCTTCCTGCATCTAGTCTGTCTAGTCCTGTTAGAATTTTTTAAGTTTCAATGAGATCTCCTCTCATTCTTCTAAACTCTAGCGAATATAAGCCCAATCGACCCAATCTCTCCTCATATGTCGTTCCTGCCATCCCAGGTATCAGGCCATCCCAGAATGGCCTACTCCTGCTCCTATCTTAAGCCCTGTTCACAATACTTCCAAGGTGAGTCTGCTGCAGATTTCGAAATTGTGCCCTGTACTCACCAAGTCCAAGTCATTAATGTATATCAAAACCAGCACTTGTCCTGGTATCGACCCCTGGGGAAAACCTGTCCGAAAAACAGCTCGTCAATCAAGTTCATCAAAATGATAAGAGAGAAACGATTTCCTCTGGTGTGGTGGAAACCCAGAACAAAGGGGTATAACCTTAAAATTAGAAATTGTGGCGTACTGATCACAGAAAGGACACAATCCACTTTCCGGTCCGTAGACTATAAATCAGGCGTCATGCCTTTAAGAAGGATCACACCTTTAAGAAACTCGATCTGCAACATAGTTAAGCCCAGAGCGGGGGAGGAGCAGTCGAAGCTGTGCACTGATGAAAGGCAGTCGGACTTTGTGTAGTCTCTGACTCCATTTTGTGTTCAGCATGCAGCCTCAACAATTAAACCTTTTCTGTTGAACCTCTCCGAGTTCAGTATTTTTTGTACGTAGACTCCTACAAAATGTATAAAATTCTGACAGGGCTAGACAGACTGGATGCAAGGGAGGATGTTTCCCCTGGCTGGGGGGCGTCTAGAACGAGGGGTCACGGTCTCAGGATACGGGGTAGGACATTTAGGACTGAGATGAGGAGGAATTTCTTCACTCAAAGGGTGGTGAACCTGTGGAATTCTCTACCACAGAAGGCTGTGGAGGCCAAGTCACTGAATCTATTTAAGAAGGAGATAGATAGATTTCTAGACACAAAAGGCATCAAGGGGTATGGGGGAGAGAGCGGGAATATGTTATTGAGATAGAGGATCAGCCATGATCATATTGAATGGCGGAGCAGGCTCGAAGGGTCGAATGGTCTACTCCTGCTCCTAATTTTCGATGTTTCTAGAGCCAGGCCATTCAGGGGTGATGTCAGGAAGCACTGAAATCTGAAACTCTCTCCCTGAAAAAGCTGTGGAGGCTGGGGGGTCAATTGAACATTTCAAAACTGAGATTGATAGATTTTTGTTAGGTAAGGGATTTTGTGTCTATACATACACACAACACACACACACACACACACACACACAGACACAGACATGAATATAGACATACAAAGAAGTACAAACACACATAGACATACACACACGTGGAAACACATTGACAAACATACAGACAGACACAGAAACACACACAAATGGCAGACCAGACACAGATGCAGAATTACCAGGAGGGCAAGGGTTAAGGTTGTAGGTGGATTGAAATCAGTCACGGAGAGGGAGGTTTCAAACAGGCTTTGAAGACACTTGTTCGGCACGTAACAGTCAGTCTGCCGATCTAGGCCCAGTTTGGCAATCATCTGGCCTCGCACCAAGGGCTGCCTTTCAACTGCCCGCCTTCATTTTGAACAAGTCCTTCAGATCGGTAAGGGTGGAAGGCTGGAGATTTGACTGTCTGTGACACCTAGGGGGGAGGGGGAGGAGGGGGAGGGGAGAGGAGGGGGAGGGGGAGGGGAGAGAAGGGGGAGGGGAGGAGGGGGAGGGGAGGAGGGGGAGTGGGAGGGGAGAGAAGGGGGAGGGGAGGGGGAGTGGGGGGGAGGAGTGGGGGGGAGGGGAGAGGAGGGGGAGGGGAGAGAAGGGGGAGGGGAGGAGGGGGAGTGGGAGGGGAGAGAAGGGGGAGGGGAGGGGGAGTGGGAGGGGAGGAGTGGGGGAGGAGGGGGAGGGGAGAGGAGGGGGAGGGGGAGGGGAGAGAAGGGGGAGGGAGGAGGGGGAGGGGGGAGGAGGGGGAGGGAGGAGGGGGAGGGGAGGAAGGGGGAGTGGGAGGGGGAGTGGGAGGGGAGGGGGAGGGGAGGGGGAGGGGGAGGAGAGTGGGGGGGAGGGGAGAGGAGGGGGAGGGGAGTGGAGGGAGGAGGGGGGAGGGAGGAGGAGGGGGAGGGGAGAGAAGGGGGAGGGGAGGGGAGAGGAGGGGAGGAGGGGGAGGGAGAGCAGGGGAGGAGGGAGGGGGAGGGGAGGGGGGAGAGGAGGGGAGGGGGAGGAGAGAGGAGGGGGAGGAGAGAGGAGGGGGAGTGGGGGGCGAGGGGGGAGTCGGAGGGATGCAAGTCAATGAGAAGGGGAGGCGGAGTTCCTTAGAAAGTAATCTCGGACTGAAAACCCAAATAACTTGCCAAGACTCGGTGGGGGGGGGGGGAAAGGCCAGCTGAGAGTGGGGGGGCGAGAGATTCACAACAAGCAGTCAGGAGAATTAACGGGGATCTCTCTCTGTTCCAGGAGCAGCCGACTGCGCTCATGGCGGACGAGCCCCAGACTGAGCGGGCCCCTCAGACAGTCCAGGAGCCGGGGGCTGACAGCCAAGGCTCACCCGACGGCCCGAAGCGGTTCATCTGTTCGGAGTGCGGCAGGAGCTTCACCCAGAACTCCCACCTCAAGCGGCACCAGCGGGTCCACTCGGGCGAGCGGCTGCAGCGCTGCCGGGCCTGCGGGCGTGAGTTCAGCCGCCCCGCCGGGCTTGCGGCCCACCAGTGCCCCGGCCGCAAGCCCTTCCGCTGCCCGCGGTGCGGCAAGGCCTTTGGCCGCTCCGCCAACCTGCTGGCCCACCAGCGCACCCACAGCGGCGAGAGGCCCTTCCGCTGCCTGCGGTGCGCCAAGGGCTTTGCCCGCGCCTCCACCCTCGCCACCCATTTCCGCACCCACACCGGGGAACGGCCCTACCAGTGCCCCGTGTGCGGCAAGGAGTTTGCCCAGTCTTCCCACCTCGCCGCCCACCAGCGCACCCACAGTGGCGAGAGGCCCTTCCCCTGCCCGCGGTGCGCCAAGGAGTTTGGCCGCGCCTCCACCCTCGCCACCCACCTCCGCACCCACACCCAGGAGCGGCCCTACCAGTGCCCCGAGTGTGGCAAGGAGTTTGCCCAGTCCTCCACCCTGGCCACCCACCGGCGCGCCCACGCCGGCCTCCGGCCTTTCCCCTGCCTCGTCTGCGGCAAGCCTTTCCCCGGGGCCGCCGCGCTGGCGCTGCACATGCGCACCCACACGGGGGAGAGGCCCTACCCCTGCCGGGCCTGCGGCCGGGCCTTCAGCCAGCGCGCCAGCCTGCGCAAGCACCAGCTGGCGCACCGGGGCGCCCTGGCCGCCCACCACCTCACCCACGCCCGGAGAGCGGCCCTCCCGCTGCCCCTGCGGCAAGGCCTTCAGCAACACCACCAACCTGTCCCGGCACCGGTGTGCGCCCGCCGGGAATCGCCCAACGACGCCTCCGTCCGCCCCAGCAGGTGACAACGCGCCCAGCGCAACCGCTGGCCGAGACAGTGCGCTCACCTCCCAGTGTTAACCTCATCACGTCGGCGCACTCGAGTCCCCCCTCCGCTGGCGGAGATATTCAGGGGGGGGGGTGTAATCGCCAGGGGAAGAGTATTCGTGTGAGCGTCGAACCGACCCTCGGGGGTACAAACGAGGCCTGGCAGCAAGCTCGGGGGGGCAACTCGCCTAGCTCCGAACTCCAGCTAATGCCTCCCCTGACGTCAGAAAACTACTAGGCCCTCGGTCTAAGCGTTAAACAAAGCTTTAATCAACTGTTTTACAACATGGAGGTCTAGTTGTGTCCTTCACTAGTTCCTGTTAAGAATGTCCTGAGCAAGCTGGGCCCGTGCCCGAGTATTTATACTCTCCCTGGACAGCGCCACCCACAGGCTGCTCAGTATTATTTCATGAGTCTTTCTTTCATGAATGACTGATTCATGTCATCCCCTCCTCCCCGCTCGCCAAACCCCCTCCACGCCCTGCTGTTTTAGGAATGGACGCAGTTCCCTATTTAGGGAGCCCCTCCCGCAGGTCTCCATCTTGTTTCATCCCCCCCCTCCCCCCCGCCAGCCCCGGGCGCGAGGACTTCATTCTCCCTGTCGTTGGGCAGAGTACAGTTTGGCGCCCCATTCTCCCTCCGCTTTCTCCTATCTCGCCAACTAAACCAGTGGAAGAGACGGAAGCTAAAGGCAAGATACTGCAGATTGCAGATGCCAGAAGTCTGAACTTTTTTTTTTTTTTAAAGCCAAACGCAAAAAAAGCAGAGTTAACGTTTCAGGTCGACAACCGTTCCTCAGAACTGGAAGATCGTGGGATGATCTACAAGGCACAAGTCAGGAGTGTGATGGAACACTCTCCACTTGCCTGGATGAGTTGCAGCTCCAACAACACTCGAGAAACTCGACACCATCCAGGACAAAGCAGCCCGCTTGATCGGCACCCCGTCCACCACCTTAAACATTCACTCCCTCCACCACCGGCGCACCGTGGCTGCAGTGTGGACCGTCTACAAGATGCACTGCAGCAACTCGCCAAGGCTTCTTCGGCAGCACCTCCCAAACCCGCGACCTCTTCCACCTAGAAGGACGAGGGCAGCAGGCGCACGGGAACACCACCCCCTCCAAGTTCCCCTCTAAGTCACACACACCATCCTGACTTGGAGATATATCGGCCGTTCCTTCATCGTCGCTGGGTCAAAATCCTGGAACTCCCTCCCTAACAGCGCTGTGGGAGCACCTTCACCACACGGACTGCAGCGGTTCAAGAAGGCGGCTCACCACCACCTTCTCGAGGGCAATTAGGGATGGGCAATAAATGCTGGCGTTACCAGCGACGCCCACATCCCAGGAACGAATGAACAACTTTTTTTTTTAAATGATACCGCACCGAAGGAGGCCATTCGGCCCAGCGTCCTGTGCCGGCTCTTTCAAAGAGTTATCCGATTACGATGTTAAGAGATGGACAGCTTTTTAAGCAAGTACAGAGCCAGGGAAAAGGTGGCAGGGTAAGAACAAGCGGGAGCAGCGAAATGCGAAGCTGGGGAAAGGAGACAGACGGGAATCCCGTCGGAGGGAAGAGCAGAATGCCACAAGGCGGGCGAGACGCTTGTTTGAACCAGACCCTGGAGCAAAATGTTTCACTGGGTGACTCCGTCGCCCGCAGGACCCTCTGGCAACACCTTTCAAACGAGCTGCGGCTGTCCTGACCGAACAGGCCCCACCCTCCCCTTGCGTCTGGACCGGGATCGCAGTGGCCGTACGCTGCGGTGTTGGCCCGTCTCCATTGAGCGTGTGCGCTGGGACCGCCGATCGGATCTCGCTTCGCTATTTGACCGGTGGCTGGGGCCGGGTTTAGAAAAGCCCCTCCCCGCCCGAGTGGGGACGAAGGCGCGACAATCAGGCACTTCCCCTGTCAGTCCTCCTCTACGGGCACTGACGAGCGGCAACAGACGACTGGGAACTGGTTTCGGTCGATTGTTCGCGCACTGCATGCATTGTGTTAATGTAAAACGGGTGAGCTTCAAGCTACACATTGTTTCCAACGTCACAACGGCGACTACATGTCAAAAAGTGCTTCAATGGCTGTGAAGTGCTTTGGGATGCCCTGAGACCGTGAAAGGCACGGGATAAATGCGAGTTCATTTTCCTTCATAGAATCATAGTGATGTAAGAAAACTACTAGGCACTTGGTCTAAGCGTTAAACAATGCTTTAATCAACTGTGTTACAACATGGAGGTCTAGTTGTGTCCTTCACTAGTTCCTGTTAAGAATGTCCTGCGCAAGCTGGGCCCGTGCCCGAGTATTTATACTCTCCCTGGACAGCGCCACCCGCAGGCCGCTCAGTATTATTTCATAAGTCTTTCTTTCATGAATGATTGATTCATGTCACATAGGATGATACAACGTAGAAGGAGGCCATTCAGCCCATCGTGCCTGTGCCAGCTCTTTGATAGAACTCTCCCATTGATTCCGCTCTTTCCCTTGCTTCGCTAACGGCCTCTTTAGGTTTGATAATCCCGGCCGATTCAAGACACACAGAAACATAGAAGATAGGAGCAGGAGTAGGCCATTCGGCCCCTCGAGCCTGCTCCGCCATTCAATGAGATCATGGCTGATCATCCAAATTCAGTACCCTGTCCCTGCCTTCTCCCCATATCCCTTGATCCTTTTAGCCTTAAGAAATATATCTAACTCCTTCTTGAATATATTTAATGAATGAATTGGCCTCAACTGCCTTGTGTGGTAGAGAATTCCACAGGTTCACCACTCTCTGGGTGAAGAAATTCCTCCTCATCTCAGTCCTAAATGGCTTACCCCTTATCCTTAGACTGTGACCCCTGGTTCTGGACTCCCTGACCATCGGGAACATCCTTCCTGCATCTAGTCTGTCTAGTCCTGTTAGAATTTTATAAGTTTCAATGAGATCCCCTCTCATTCTTCTAAACTCTGGCGAATATAAGCCTAATCGACCCAATCTCTCTTCATACGTCATTCCTGCCATCCCAGGTATCAGCCTGGTGAATCTTCGCTGAACTCCCTCCATGGCAAGAACATCCTTCCTCAGATAAGGCGACCAAAACTGCACCCAATACTCAAGATGTGGTCTCACCAAGGCCCTGTACAACTGCAGCAAGACATCCTTGCTCCTGTACTCAAACCCTCTCGCTATGAAGGCCAACATACCATTTGCCTTCTTAACCGCCTGCTGCACCTGCATGCTTACCTTCAGCGACTGGTGCACAAGGACACCCAGGTCTCGTTGCACTTCCCCTTCTCCCAATCTATTGCCGTTCAGATAATAATCTGTCTTCCTGTTTCTGCCACCAAAGTGGATAACCTCGCATTAATCCACATTATACTGCATTTGCCATGCATCTGCCCAATCACCTTTCCTTCTCCTTTAAGCTGACTTCATTTAAGGTTGTGCGTCTGAATCATTACCTCGGTGACTGACGGGACTGGTTCAGACACCCTTGGCTGGCACTGATATGTTTTCGGGCTTTCGACACGAAATTTGTCTCCTGTAAGTGGGCCTACTGTCCCCTATGAGCGGAGTGCACCCCTCCCTGCCCAACGTTTCGGTTGATGTAGTGAACAGAAAACCCTCATCAGCATACTCTGGCTTATTGGTGGGTAGAAGGGAGTTAAGATACAGATCAGCCACGATCTAATTGAAATCTGGGATGGCAGGAATGATGTATGAAGAGAGATTGGGTTGATTGGGCTTATACTCGCTGGAGTTTAGAAGAATGAGAGGGGATCTCATTGAAACTTATAACATTCTAACAGGACTAGACAGACTAGATGCAGGAAGGATGTTCCCGATGGCCGGGGAGTCTAGAACCAGGGGTCACAGTCTAAGGATAAGGGGTAAGCCATTTAGGACAGAGATGAGGAGGAATTTCTTCACCCAGAGAGTGGTGAACCTGTGGAATTCTCTACCACAGAAGGCAGTTGAGGCCAATTCATTAAATATATTCAAGAAGGAGTTAGATATATTTCTTAAGGCTGAAGGGATCAAGGGATATGGGGAGAAAGCAGGGACAGGGTACTGAATTTAGATGATCAGCCATGATCTCATTAAATGGCGGAATAGGCTCGAGGGGCCGAATGGCCGACTCCTGCTCCTATCTTCTATGTTTCTATGAAAGGCGGAACATGCTCGCAGGGCTGAATGGCCTCCTACGTTCCTGCTGGAATATGTCATGGGTTGCAGCATGTTCTCAAGTTGGGCTGTCAGATTGATCATACAGTTTATCAGGTTGAAGTTGAGGCCATGACCCAACAGACAATTTTATTGAAAATTAAACAACTAAGTGAACATATTTGTGTGCATAAAGGATATTTACAGTACTTAACAAAGCTTACCATTCTTGAAATGTCAAAACAACAAAGACACTACTTCCATCCTCCATAAACTCGAGGTGATCCAAAACTCGGCTGCCCGTGTCCTAACTCGCACCAAGTCCCGTTCACCCTGTGCTCGCTGACCTACATTGGCTCCCGGTCCGGCAACGCCTCGATTTTAAAATTCTCATCCTTGTGTGCAAATCCCTATCTCTGTAACCTCCTCCAGCCCTCCGGGATCTCTGCGCTCCTCCAATTCCGGCTTCTCGCGCATCCCCCGATTTCCATCGCTCCGCCATTGGCGACCGCGCCAGGGCTCCGAGCTCTGGAATTCCCTCCCTAAACCTCTCCGCCTCGCTCTCTCCTCCTTTAAGATGCTCCTTAAAACCGACCTCTTTGATCAAGTTTTGTCTGAATTACGCTCCTGTGAAGCGCCTTGTGACGTTTTACTACGTTAAAGGCGCTATTTAAATGCAGGTTGTTGTAACTGATCAAATACAATAGAATGGGGCGGGGTGGTTTTGCACTCAGCTTTTGATGCATAAAGTATGGGTGCAGGACATTCTGCGAGGGGAAGGGGAACGAACAGCCAGAAGTCGTGGTCCATGTTGGAACCAATGACCTAGGAAGGAAAAGGGTTGAGGTCCTACAGGCAGAGTTTCAGGAGCTAGGAAATAGATTAAAGAACAAGGCCTCAAAAGCGGCGATCCCTTTTTGAGTGAGTGAGTACAGAAACAGGAAGATAGTGCAGGTGAATGCGTGGCTGGAGAATTGGTGCAGAAAGGAGGGCTTCAGATTCCTGGGGCACTGGGGCCAGTTCTGGGGCAGGAGAACATATGAAATGGGAGCAGGAGTCGAGCCTGCTCCACCATTCAATAAGATCATGGCTGATCTTCTACCTCATCTCCCCTTCCCTGCACTATCCCCATATCCCTTGATTCCCTTAATATTCAAAAATCTATTGATCTCTGTCATGAATATACTCAATGACTGAGTCTCCACAGCCCTCTGGGGTCGAGAATTCCAAAGATTCACCACCCTCTGAGTGAAGAAATTCCTCCTCATCTCAGTCCTAAATGGCCGACCCCTTATCCTGAGACTGTGACCCCTGGTTCTAGACTCTCCAGCCAGGGGGAAACATCCTCCCTGCATCTACCCTGTCGAGCCCTGTAAGAATTTTGTATGTTTCAATGAGATCACCTCTCATTCTTCTAAACTCTAGAGAATATAGGCCTAGTCTACTCAATCTCTCCTCACAGGACAATCCCCCCATCCCAGGAACCAGTCTGGTGAACCTTCGCTGCACTCCCTCTATGGCAAGTATATCCTTCCTTAGGTAAGGAGACCAAAACTGTACACAATACTCCAGGTGTGGTCTCACCAGGGCCCTATATAATTGCAGTGAGACGTCTTTACTCTTATACTCAAATCTTATACAGGAGGGACCTGTACAAGCCGGATGGGTCGCACCTGAACAGCGCTGGGACCAAAATAACAACAGAAAACGCTGGAAAAACTCAGCAAGCCAGGGCAACATCCGTGGAGAGTTAACGTTTCAGGTCGAAACCCTTCGTCAGAACTGAGAAACACAGGAATTGAAACAGATTAAAAAGCAAGTTTAGGGAAAATGGGGGAGGGGATGAAAGAACAAAAGGGAAACTCTGAGAGAGGTGAAGAGACATTAAGAGATAATCAAGGCGAGACGAGATGGTAATAGGACAGGTAAAGAAACAAAGGACGGCTCTAGATGAAGTGTGAAATACGCTGGCAGAGTGAGAGACAGCTGCCATGTGGGAGAGAGAAAAAAAAAGGAAAAGGCACAAACCAAAAGTGTGGATAAAAAATATATAAAAATATGATAGGGGCCGAGGTTATGATCTGAAGTTGTTGAACTCGATATTGAGTCCGGAAGGCTGTAAAGTGCCTAATCGGAAGATGAGGTGCTGTTCCTCGAGCTTACGCTGAGCTTCTGTGGAACAATGCAAGAGGCCGAGGACGGTGAGGTCCGAGTGGGAGTGGGGCAGTGAATTAAAGTGACAGATGACCGGAAGCTCGGGGTCATCCTTACGGACTGAACGGAGGTGTTCCGCAAAGCGGTCACCCAATCTGCATTTGGTCTCCCCAATGTAGAGGAGACCACATCGTGCTGGGACCAATCTCCTCGCGGGGGAGGTTAGCTAGGACTGTGGGGGAGGGTTGAAACTAATTTGGCGGGGGGGGGAGGGGCACCACGATAACTTGCCAAGCAGCAGCGGTGAGGAGAGTAAAGTGCATCGAAAACGAGGAGGGACAAACAGCAACAGAACAAAGAATAGCGTAGAAAGAGCAGGGCTGAGATGGAGGAAAAAGGCAAAGCCGACTAGCATGGTGTTAGAATACACGTGTGTTAATGCCAGGAATGTTACAAACAAGGTTGGTGAGCTGCAGGTGCAAGTTGCCACCTGGGGTTATGACATAATAATGGCTATAATGGAGACCTGGTTCAAACATGAGCAGGAATGGGTACTAAACATTCTTGCCTACAACGCATTCAGGGGGAATAGGGAAGGAAAAAAGACAGGACGGGGTGGCAGAGTTAATTTTTTTAAAATTTGTTTGTGGGATCTGGGCGTCGCTGGCAAGGCCGGCATTTATTGCCCATCCCGAATCGCCCTTGAGAAGGTGGTGGTGAGCCGCCTTCTTGAACCGCTGCAGTCCGTGTGGTGAAGGTGCTCCCACAGTGCTGTTAGGGAGGGAGTTCCAGGATTTTGACCCAGCGACGATGAAGGAACGGCCAATATATTTCCAAGTCAGGATGGTGTGTGTGACTTGGAGGGGAACTTGGAGGTGGTGGTGTTCCCATGCGCCTGCTGCCCTTGTCCTTCTAGGTGGAAGAGGTGGCGGGTTTGGGAGGTGCTGCCGAAGAAGCCTTGGCGAGTTGCTGCAGTGCATCTTGTAGATGGTCCACACTGCAGCCACGGTGCAGGGGGTGAATGTTTAAGGTGGTGGATGGGGTGCCGATTAAGCGGGCTGCTTTGTCCTGTAATCGAGGATAATATTAAAGTTCTACGGAGGGACGATATACTAGGGGGTCAAAGACTGAATCTATTTGACTAGAGTTACGGAACAGAAAAGGATGGATGTTTACTATAGTCCCCCAAATAGGGAGGAGATTGTGGAGCAAACCTTCAGGCAAATTTCAGAGAAATGTAAAAATAAAAGAGCAGTAATAGTAGGGGACTTCAATTACCCTAATATAGACTCGGGGGGGGGGGGGGGAGAAACAGAGTAAAGGGCAAGGAGGGTGAAGAATTCCTAAAACATGTACAGGAGAACTTCCTTTCTCAGTGTGTTTCTAGCCCAACGAGGAAGGAAGCAGTGATGGATCTAGTTCAGGGGAATTAAATTGGGCAAGTGGAGTGTGTTGTAGTGGGGAACATCTGGGTAATAGTGATCATAATATAATTAGGTTTAAAGTGGTTATGGAAAGGAACAGAAAAATCAAACGTGAAAATACCCAACTAGAAGAGAGCCCAATTTCTGTGATTTCACAGAAATCACAGAAACCCCACAGTGCAGATAGAGGCCATTTTGGCCCATCAAGCCGGCACCGACACATATCCCACCCGATCCCCGTAACCCCTATACCAACACATATCCACCCTATCCCCGCGTATTTAATCCCCCTAACACTAAGGGTCAATTTATCACAACCAATCAACCTAACCCGCACATCTTTGGACTGTGGGAGGAAACCGGAGCACCCGGAGGAAACCCACGCAAACACGGGGAGAACGTGCAAACTCCACACAGACAGTCGCCCGAGGCCAGATTCGAACCCGGGTCCCTGGCGCTGTGAGGCAACAGTGCTAACCACTATGCCACCGTGCTGTACAGATTTGAGAAGGAATCTAGCACAGGTAGACTGGAAACATAGACTGTCCAGGAAGATAGTCAATGAGCAATGGAATGGGCTTCAGGGCAGAGATAGTTTGGGTACAAACTAATAAAAAGCTATTGTCAGTGATGGTGACCATGAATCTATCGGATTGTCATTAAAACCCATCTGGTTCACCAATGTTCTTTAGGGAAGGAAATCTACCGTCCTTACCCGGTCTGGCCTATATGTGACTCCAGACCCACAGCAATGTGGTTGACTCTTAACTGCACTCTGAAATGTCCTAGCGAGCCGTTCAGTTGTAACTAACTGCTACAAAAAGGTACAAAAATAAAACCGGAAAGACAACCCGGCATCGACCTCGGCATTGGATTCAGACACGATAAAGACACACCCAGCCCAGTCGACCCTGTGAAGTTCTCCTCACTAAAATCTGGGGACTTTGGGAGAGCTGTCACATAGACTAGTGGAGTGCCGAGTGGATGATCCGTATCGGCCTCCTCCCGAGGTCCCCACCACCACAGAAACCAGTCTTCAGCCAATTCGATTCACTCCACGCGACATCAAGAAACGGCTGAGCGCACTGGATACAGCAAAGGCTGTGGGCCCTGACAACATCCTGGCTGTCGTGCTAAAGACTTGTGCTCCAGAACTAGCCGCGCCTCTAGCCAAGCTATTCCAGTACAACTACAACACTGGCATCTACCTGACAATGTGGAAAACTGCCCAGGTATGTCCTGTCCACTAAAAGCAGGACAAACCCAATCCGGCCAATTACCACTAGACTCGACTATTCTAACGCACTCCTGGCTGGCCTCCCATCTTTTACCCTCCATAAACTTGAGCTCATCCTAAACTCTGCTGCCCCCGTGTCCTAACTCGCACCCAGTCCTGTTCACCCATCACCCCCGCTGTGCTCGCTGACCTACACTGGCTCCCGGTCCGGCAACGCCTCGATTTTAAAATTCTCATCCTCGTGTCCAAATCCCTCCGTGGTTTCGCCCTCTCCCTATCTCTCTTACCTCCTCCAGCCCCACAAGCCTTTGAGATCTCTGCGCGCCTCCAATTCTGGCCTCCAGAGTACAACTCTAGACCGAAGGATTGATCAAGTCCTTTTTGTTTCTATATTTCTTAAGGCTAAAGGGATCAAGGGATATGGGGAGAAGGCAGGGACAGGCCACTGAATTTGGATGCTCAGCCATGATCTCATTAAATGGCGGAGCAGGCTCGAGGGGCCGAATGGCCGACTCCTGCCCCTATCTTCTATGATTCTATGTCTTGGGAGAATAAGAAGGTTCCTCTCTTACGCTGTCTTGTTCCGACATCGTGTACGGTTCTCCCCCAAAATCCTTGCCGAATGGGCTGCTTTATCTGTTTTCCTTCAAACCTGTTGTTTGAATCTTCTGCCCCCACAACCCTCCGCGATCTCGGCGCTCCTCCAATTCTGGCCTCTCGCGCATCCCCCGATTTCCATCACTCCGCCACTGGCGGCCGTGCCTTCAGCCGCCCGGGCCCCTAAGCTCTGGAATTCCCTCCCTAAACCTCTCCGCCTCTCTCTCCTCCTTTAAGACGCTCCTTAAAACCGACCTCTGTGACCCAGCTTTTGGTCACCAGTCCCTAATATATCCTTATGTGGCTCGGGGTCAAGTTTTGTCTGATTTACGCTCCTGTGAAGTGCCTTGGGATGTTTCACTTTGTGAAAGGTGCTGGATAAATGCAAGTCATCGTTGTCTCCCTCTCTGAATACATAATACACCGCACGCTATAGCATCCAAACCTCTCCCGCCCCCCCACCCCCTCCCTCCCTTGGTGGACCAGCCTCTTCATTCTCCCTAAGACAGTCGGTCTCTAACCACACCGAGAGAAGCTGGACCTGCTCCCTACTTGGGAGACTCGGCCTATTCCTCCCTCAGAGTCTTGGCCCCGGAAAATCAGTCAACCATGGGTTCGATCAGATCAACAGAATTAACATGCAGGTGCAGCAAGCAATTAGGAAAGCAAATGGTATGCTCGATTTTGTTACAAAGGGATTTGAGTATAAGAGTAAAGACATCTTACTGCAATTATATAGGGCCCTGGTGAGACCACACCTGGAGTATTGTGCACAGTTTTGGTCTCCTTAGCTAAGGAAGGACATACTTGCCATAGAGGGAGTGCAGCAAAGGTTCACCAGACTGGTTCCTGGGATGGGGGGATTCTCCTATGAGGAGAGATTGAGTAGACTAGGCCTATATTCTCTGGAGTTTAGAAGAATGAGAGGTGATCTCATTGAAATATACAAAATTCTTAAGGGGCTTGACAGGGTAGATGCTGAGAAAATGTGATTGGGGAGAATGTTATTGAGAGACACCCTGTGATTGGGGGAACGTTACTGAGAGGCACCCTGTGATTGGGGGAACGTTACTGAGAGACAACCTGTGATTGGGGTAACGTTACTGAGAGACACCCTGTGATTGGGGGTAACGTTACTGAGAAACACCCTGTGATTGGGGTAACGTTACTGAGAGACACCCTGTGATTGGGGAACGTTACTGAGAGACACCCTGCGATTGGGGGAACGTTACTAAGAGACACTCTGTGATTGGGGGTAACGTTACTGAGAGACACCCTGTGATTGGGGGAACGTTACTGGGAGACACCCTGTGATTGGGGGAACGTTACTGGGAGACACCCTGTGATTGGGGAACGTTACTGAGAGATACTCTGTGATTGGGGGGAATGTTACTGAGAGACACCCTGTGATTTGGGGTAACGTTACTGAGAGAGACCCTGTGATTGGGGGAACGTTACTGAGAGACACACTGTGATTGGGGGAATGTTACTAAGAGACACCCTGTGATTGGAGAACGTTACTGAGAGACACCCTGTGATTGGGGGAACGATACTGAGAGACACCCTGTGATTGGGGGTAACGTTACTGAGAGACACCCTGTGATTGGGGGTAACGTTACTGAGGGACACCCTGTGATTGGGGGAAAGTTACTGAGGGACACCCTGTGATTGGGGGTAATGTTACTGAGAAACACCCTGTGATTGGGGGACCGTTACTGAGGAACACCCTGTGATTGGGGGGAACGTTACTGAGAAACACCCTGTGATTGGGGGACCGTTACTGAGAAACACCCTGTGATTGGGGGACCGTTACTGAGAAACACCCTGTGATTGGGGGACCGTTACTGAGGGACACCCTGTGATTGGGGGGAACGATACTGAGAAACACCCTGTGATTGGGGGACCGTTACTGAGGGACACCCTGTGATTGGGGGGAACGTTACTGAGAGACACTCTGTGATTGGGGGAACGTTCCTGAGAGACACCCTGTGATTGGGGGAACGTTCCTGAGAGACACCCTGTGATTGGGGGGAACATTACTGGGAGACACCCTGTGATTGGGGGAACGTTACTGAGAAACACCCTGTGATTGGGGGACCGTTACTGAGAAACACCCTGTGATTGGGGAACCGTTACTGAGAAACACCCTGTGATTGGGGGACCGTTACTGAGGGACACCCTGTGATTGGGGGGAACGATACTGAGAAACACCCTGTGATTGGGGGACCGTTACTGAGGGACACCCTGTGATTGGGGGGAACGTTACTGAGAGACACTCTGTGATTGGGGGAACGTTCCTGAGAGACACCCTGTGATTGGGGGGAACATTACTGGGAGACACCCTGTGATTGGGGGAACGTTACTGAGAGACACCCTGTGATTGGGGGGAACATTACTGGGAGACACCCTGTGATTGGGGGAACGTTACTGAGAAACACCCTGTGATTGGGGGACCGTTACTGAGAAACACCCTGTGATTGGGGAACCGTTACTGAGAAACACCCTGTGATTGGGGGACCGTTACTGAGGGACACCCTGTGATTGGGGGGAACGATACTGAGAAACACCCTGTGATTGGGGGACCGTTACTGAGGGACACCCTGTGATTGGGGGGAACGTTACTGAGAGACACTCTGTGATTGGGGGAACGTTCCTGAGAGACACCCTGTGATTGGGGGGAACATTACTGGGAGACACCCTGTGATTGGGGGAACGTTACTGAGAGACACCCTGTGATTGGGGGAACGTTACTAAGAGACACCCTGTGATTGGGGAACGTTACTAAGAGACACCCTGTGATTGGGGGAACGTTACTGAGAGACACCCTGTGATTGGGGGAACGTTACTGAGAGACACCCTGTGATTGGGGTAACGTTACTGAGAGACACCCTGTGATTGGGGGAACGTTACTGAGAGACACCCTGTGACTGGGGGGAACGTTACTGAGAGACACCCTGTGATTGGGGGATTGTTACTGAGAGACACCCTGTGATTGGGGGAACGTTACTGAGAGACACCCTGTGATTGGGGGATTGTTACTGAGAGACAGCCTGTGATTGGGGGAACGTTATTGAGAGACACCCTGTGATTGGGGAAACGTTACTGAGAGACACACTGTGATTGGGGGGTAACGTTATTGAGAGACACCCTGTGATTGGGGAAACGTCACTGAGAGACACACTGTGATTGGGGGGTAACGTTACTGAGAGACACTCTGTGATTGGGGGAATGTTACTGAGAGACACCCTGTGATTGGGGGAACGTTACTGAGAGACACCCTGTGATTGGGGGGAATGTTACTGAGAGACACCCTGTGATTGGGGGAATGTTACTAAGAGACACCCTGAGATTGGAGAACGTTACTCAGAGACACCCTGTGATTGGGGGAATGTTACTGAGAGACACCCTGTGATTGGGGGTAACGTTACAGAGACACCCTGTGATGGGGGTAATGTTACTGAGAGACACCCTGTAATTGGGGGAACATCACTGAGAGACACCCTGTGATTGGGGGAACGTTACTGAGAGACACTCTGTGATTGGGGGTAATGTTACTGAGAGACACCCTGTGATTAGGGGTAACGTTACTGAGAGACACCCTGTGATTGGGGGTAACGTTACTGAGAGACACCCTGTGATTGGGGAGAACGTTACTGAGAGACACCCTGTGATTGGGGAGAACGTTACTGAGAGACACCCTGTGATTGGGGAGAACGTTACTGAGAGACACCCTGTGATTGGGGGTAACATTACTGAGAGACACCCTGTGATTGGGGGAACGTTACTGAGAGACACTGTGATTGGGGAACGTTACAGAGAGACACCCTGTGATTGGGGGAACGTTACTGAGAGACACCCTGTGATTGGGGGACCGTTACTGAGGGACACCCTGTGATTGGGGAACGTTACTGAGAGACACCCTGTGATTGGGGGAAAGTTACTGAGTGACACGTTGTGATTGGGAGAACGTTACTGAGGGACACCCTGTGATTGGGGGAAAGTTACTGAGGGACACCCTGTGATTGGGGGTAATGTTACTGAGAAACACCCTGTGATTGGGGGACCGTTACTGAGGGACACCCTGTAATTGGGGCAGCTTTACTGAGTGACACGTTGTGATTGGGAGAACGTTACTGAGGGACACCCTGTGATTGGGGGAAAGTTACTGAGGGACACCCTGTGATTGGGGGTAATGTTACTGAGAAACACCCTGTGATTGGGGGACCGTTACTGAGGGACACCCTGTGATTGGGGGGAACGTTACTGAGAAACACCCTGTGATTGGGGGACCGTTACTGAGAAACACCCTGTGATTGGGGGACCGTTACTGAGAAACACCCTGTGATTGGGGGACCGTTACTGAGGGACACCCTGTGATTGGGGGGAACGATACTGAGAAACACCCTGTGATTGGGGGACCGTTACTGAGGGACACCCTGTGATTGGGGGGAACGTTACTGAGAGACACTCTGTGATTGGGGGAACGTTCCTGAGAGACACCCTGTGATTGGGGGGAACATTACTGGGAGACACCCTGTGATTGGGGGAACGTTACTGAGAGACACCCTGTGATTGGGGGAACGTTACTAAGAGACACCCTGTGATTGGGGGAACGTTACTGAGAGACACCCTGTGATTGGGGGAACGTTACTGAGAGACACCCTGTGATTGGGGGAACGTTACTGAGAGACACCCTGTGATTGGGCGGTAACGTTACAGAGAGACACCCTGTGATTGGGGGGAACGTTACTGAGAGACACACTGTGATTGGGGGGAATGTTACTGAGAGACACCCTGTGATTGGGGGAACATTACTGAGAAACACCCTGTGATTGGGGGAACTTTACTGAGAGACACCCTGTGATTGGGGGAACGTTACTGAGAGACACACTGTGATTGGGGGAACGTTACTGAGAGACACCCTGTGATTGGGGGAACTTTACTGAGAGACACCCTGTGATTGAGGGGAACGTCACTGAGAGACACCCTGTGATTGGGGGGTAACGTTACTGAGAGACACCCTGTGATTGGGGGGAATGTTACTGAGAGAGACCCTGTGATTGGGGGAACGTTACTGAGAGACACCCTGTGATTGGGGGAATGTTACTGAGAGACACCCTGTGATTGGGGGAACGTCACTGAGAGGCAACCTGTCATTGGGGGAATGTTACTGAGAGACACCCTGTGATTGGGGGAACGTTACTGAGAGACACCCTCTGATTGGGGGAACGTTACTAAGAGACACCCTGTGATTGGGGGAACGTTACTGAGAGACACCCTGTGATTGGGGGGAACGTCACTGAGAGACACCCTGTGATTGGGGGAATGTTACTGAGAGACACCCTGTGATTGGGGGAACGTTACTGAGAGACACCCTGTGATTGGGGGGAACGTTACTGAGAGACACCCTCTGATTGGGGGAACGTTACTGAGAGACACCCTGTGATTGGGGGACCGTTACTGAGAAACACCCTGTGATTGGGGAACGTTACTGAGAGACACCCTGTGATTGGGGGAACGTCACTGAGAGGCACCCTGTGATTGGGGGGAACGTTACTGAGAGACACCCTGTGATTGGGGGGTAACGTTACTGAGAGACACCCTGTGATTGGGGGTAACGTTACTGAGAGACACCCTGTGATTGGGGGTAACGTTACTGAGAGGCACCCTGTGATTGGGGAGAACGTTATTGAGAGACACCCTGCGATTGGGGTAACGTTACTGAGAGACACCCTGTGATCGGGGGAACGTTACTGAGAGACATCCTGTGATTGGGGGTAACGTTACTGAGAGACAACCTGTGATTGGGGGAACGTTACTGAGAGACACCCTGTGATTGGGGGAACGTTACTGAGAGACACTCTGTGATTGGGGGGAACGTTACGGAGAGACACCCTGTGATTGGGGGTAATGTTACTGAGAGGCACCCTGTGATTGGGGAACGTTACTGAGACACCCCCTGGGATTGTGGAATGTTACTGAGAGACACCCTGTGATTGGGGGGAACGTTACTGAGAGACACCCTGTGATTGGGGGAACGTTACTGAGGGACACCCTGTGATTGGGGGAACGTTACTGAGAGACACCCTGTGATTGGGGGAACGTTACTGAGAGACACCCTGTGATTGGGGGAACGTTACTGAGAGACACCCTGGGATTGTGGAATGTTACTGAGAGACACCCTGTGATTGGGGGAACGTTACTGAGAGACACCCTGTGATTGGGGAATGTTACTGAGAGACACCCTGTGACTGGGGGAACGTTACTGAGAGACACCCTGTGATTGGGGAACGTTACTGAGAGACCCTGTGATTGGGGGAACGTTACTGAGAGACACCCTGTGATTGGGGGGAACGTTACTGAGAGACACCCTGTGACTGGGGTAACGTTACTGAGAGACACCCTGTGATTGGGTAGAACGTTACTGAGAGACACCCTGTGATTGGGGGAATGTTACTGAGAGACACCCTGTGATTGGGGGAATGTGACAGATCACCAGCCATGGAACTACAAGGTGTCGCCCAGCACTGGTTTAATTGCCTGCAGTGTTAATAATGCAAATAATTTTCTCTCAGAAGGTAGTGTCAGAATAAAAAATCATTTACTGAACTGTACACATTAGTGTCCTTACATCAGAGAGGAATGTTTAATATAACACTTATATATATTTTGGTATGTATAATATCACACGTATACTTGTACGTTGACAGAGCTAAGCACTGGCTGGGATAAGGCTGACAGACACATTACCAATGACTGAAAACGTTCCACTCTTCCTGATTTCACAGAATTAAAATGACTTAAATATTAATTCATCTCATTCATTCATCAGACACAAGAAACACACTCGTTCTGTGATAAGATCTGGGGACAAAGGGGAACGGAATTTAATTGCTCCTTAGTTACTGCCTCCTGTACAGCACGGGTTAGATACAGAGTAAAGCTCCCTCTGCACCGTCCCATCAAACACTCCCAGGGCAGGTACAGCACGGGTTAGATACAGAGTAAAGCTCCCTCTACACTGTCCCATCAAACACTCCCAGGGCAGGTACAGCACGGGTTAGATACAGAGTAAAGCTCCCTCTGCACCGTCCCATCAAACACTCCCAGGACAGGTACAGCACGGGGTTAGATACAGAGTAAAGCTCCCTCTACACTGTCCCCATCAAACACTCCCAGGGCAGGTACAGCACGGGTTAGATACAGAGTAAAGCTCCCTCAACACTGTCCCGTCAAACACTCCCAGGGCAGGTACAGCATGGGTTAGATACAGAGTAAAGCTCCCTCTACACTGTCCCATCAAACACTCCCAGGGCAGGTACAGCACGGGGTTAGATACAGAGTAAAGCTCCCTCTACACTGTCCCATCAAACACTCCCAGGGCAGGTACAGCACGGGTTAGATACAGAGTAAAGCTCCCTCTACACTGTCCCATCAAACACTCCCAGGGCAGTTACAGCACGGGTTAGATACAGAGTAAAGCTCACTCTACACTGTCCCATCAAACACTCCCAGGGCAGGTACAGCACGGGTTAGATACAGAGTAAAGCTCCCTCTACACTGTCCCATCAAACACTCCCAGGGCAAGTACAGCACGGGTTAGATACAGAGTAAAGCTCCCTCTACACTGTCCCATCAAACACTCCCAGGGCAGGTACAGCACGGGTTAGATACAGAGTAAAGCTCCCTCTACACTAACCCATCAAACACTCCCAGGGCAGGTACAGCACGGGTTAGATACAGAGTAAAGCTCCCTCTACACTAACCCATCAAACACTCCCAGGGCAGGTACAGCACGGGTTAGATACAGAGTAAAGCTCCCTCTACACTGTCCCATCAAACACTCCCAGGGCAGGTACAGCACTGGTTAGATGCAGAGTAAAGCTCCCTCTACACTGTCCCATCAAACACTCCCAGGGCAGGTACAGCACGGGTAAGATACAGAGTAAAGCTCCCTCTACACTGTCCCATCAAACACTCCCAGGGCAGGTACAGCACGGGGTTAGATACAGAGTAAAGCTCCCTCTACACTGTCCCCATCAAACACTCCCAGGGCAGGTAAAGCACGGGTTAGATACAGAGTAAAGCTCCCTCTACACTGTCCCATCAAACACTCCCAGGGCAGGTACAGCATGGGTTAGATACAGAGTAAAGCTCCCTCTACACTGTCCTCATCAGACACTCCCAGGGCAGGTACAGCACAGGTTAGATACAGAGTAAAGCTCCCTCTACACTGTCCCATCAAACACTCCCAGGGCAGGTACAGCACGGGTTAGATACAGAGTAAAGCTCCCTCTACACTGTCCCATCAAACACTCCCAGGGCAGGTACAGCACGGGTTAGATACAGAGTAAAGCTCCCTCTACACTGTCCCATCAAACACTCCCAGGGCGGGTACAGCACGGGTTAGATACAGAGTAAAGCTCCCTCTACACTGTCCCCATCAAACACCCCCAGGGCAGGTACAGCACGGGTTAGATACAGAGTAAAGCTCCCTCTACACTGTCCCCATCAAACACACCCAGGGCAGGTACAGCACGGGTTAGATACAGAGTAAAGCTCCCTCTACACTGTCCCCATCAAACACTCCCAGGGCAGGTACAGCACGGGTTAGATACAGAGTAAAGCTCCCTCTACACTGTCCCCATCAAACACTCCCAGGGCAGGTACAGCACGGGTTAGATATAGAGTAAAGCTCCCTCTACACTGTCCCCATCAAACACTCCCAGGGCAGGTACAGCACGGGTTAGATACAGAGTAAAGCTCCCTCTACACTGTCCCATCAAACACTCCCAGGGCATTTACAGCACGGGTTAGATACAAAGTAAATCTCCCTCTACACTGTCCCATCAAACACTCCCAGGGCAGGTACAGCACGGGTTAGACACAGAGTAAAGCTCCCTCTACACTGTCCCCATCAAACACTCCCAGGGCAGGTACAGCACGGGTTAGATACAGAGTAAAGCTCCCTCTACACTGTCCCATCAAACACTCCCAGGGCAGGTACAGCACGGGTTAGATACAGAGTAAAGCTCCCTCTACACTGTCCCATCAAACACTCCCAGGGCAGGTACAGCATGGGTTAGATACAGAGTAAAGCTCCCTCTACACTGTCCCCATCAAACACTCCCAGGACAGGTACAGCACAGGGTTAGATACAGAGTAAAGCTCCCTCTACACTGTCCCCATCAAACACTCCCAGGGCAGGTACAGCACGGGTTAGATACAGAGTAAAGCTCCCTCTACACTGTCCCATCAAACACTCCCAGGGCAGGTACAGCACGGGTTAGATACAGAGTAAAGCTCCCTCTACACTGTCCCATCAAACATTCCCAGGGCAGGTACAGCACGGGTTAGATACAGAGTAAAGCTCCCTCTACACTGTCCCCATCAAACACTCCCAGGGCGGGTACAGCACGGGTTAGATACAGAGTAAAGCTCCCTCTACACTGTCCCCATCAAACACCCCCAGGGCAGGTACAGCACGGGTTAGATACAGAGTAAAGCTCCCTCTACACTGTCCCCATCAAACACACCCAGGGCAGGTACAGCACGGGTTAGATACAGAGTAAAGCTCCCTCTACACTGTCCCCCATCAAACACTCCCAGGGCAGGTACAGCACGGGTTAGATACAGAGTAAAGCTCCCTCTACACTGTCCCCTTCAAACACTCCTAGGGCAGGTACAGCACGGTTAGATATAGAGTAAAGCTCCCTCTACACTGTCCCCATCAAACACTCCCAGGGCAGGTACAGCACGGGTTAGATACAGAGTAAAGCTCCCTCTACACTGTCCCATCAAACACTCCCAGGGCATTTACAGCACGGGTTAGATACAAAGTAAATCTCCCTCTACACTGTCCCATCAAACACTCCCAGGGCAGGTACAGCACGGGTTAGACACAGAGTAAAGCTCCCTCTACACTGTCCCCATCAAACACTCCCAGGGCAGGTACAGCACGGGTTAGATACAGAGTAAAGCTCCCTCTACACTGTCCCATCAAACACTCCCAGGGCAGGTACAGCATGGGTTAGATACAGAGTAAAGCTCCCTCTACACTGTCCCATCAAACACTCCCAGGACAGGTACAGCACAGGGTTAGATACAGAGTAAAGCTCCCTCTACACTGTCCCCATCAAACACTCCCAGGGCAGGTACAGCACGGGTTAGATACAGAGTAAAGCTCCCTCTACACTGTCCCATCAAACACTCCCAGGGCAGGTACAGCACGGGGTTAGATACAGAGTAAAGCTCCCTCTACACTGTCCCATCAAACATTCCCAGGGCAGGTACAGCACGGGTTAGATACAGAGTAAAGCTCCCTCTACACTGTCCCATCAAACACTCCCAGGGCAGGTACAGCACGGGTTAGATACAGAGTAAAGCTCCCTCTAAACTGAGGGCAGCCATGAGATTTTTCAGACATCCATGCGAATCCCAGAATTAATTCTGCAGCCTCCTGAACACAGAGAGAGAGAGACAGACACAAACACAGACACTGGAGCTTGTCGAGTCAGGCTAGTTAATCCACGTCTAGCCTTTCCCCCTCCTTGGAGCAAGTGCGTGGGTATGGGAAGGCGAGAGGGTGTGTGAGGGATTGGGTGATGTGCAGGACACTGGGTCAGTGGCATTGTGTCCGTGCTGTAGCAGTGCAAGGACACTCTCTTTCTTCCTCTTTCGCTCGTCGCAACCTTCGCTGGCTCTCCTTCCTTTTAGGATCCGGCCTCTTGCTCCTGTCCCAGGGCTTCCAACAGGATTCCCATGGGCGTCCTCCTCAGTCCGATGCTCTCAATCTTGTTCTCGATCTTGTTCTTGAGGTTTCGCAGACGCAGGGAAGCATGGATTATAATCACTGGAGTGGGGGAGAGAGAGGTGGGGTTAGGAGAGACTAGACCTGGGGTGGGACAGAGACACACAGCAGGTGGAGAATGAGAGTAAAGAGGATGGAGAGAAGGGGAAGGGAAAGGTTGCAGAGCGAGGGAGAAGATGAAATGGGGAGCGGTGGGGGAGGGAGGGAGAGAGGAGAGAGAGAGGAGAGAGAAAGGGACGGAGAGAGAGAGAGGGAGATGGGGGAAGGAGACGGGGGGGGGAGAACGAGGGAGACGGGGGAGGGAGAGCGAGGGAGACGGGGGGAGGGAGAGCGAGGGAGACGGGGGGAGGGAGAGCGAAGGAGACGGGGGGAGGGAGAGCGAAGGAGACGGGGGGAGGGAGAGCGAAGGAGACGGGGGGGAGGGAGAGCGAGGGAGACGGGGGAGGGAGAGCGAGGGAGACGGGGGGAGGGAGAGCGAGGGAGACGGGGGGGAGGGAGAGCGAGGGAGACGGGGGGGAGGGAGAGCGAGGGAGACGGGGGGGAGGGAGAGCGAGGGAGACGGGGGGGAGGGAGAGCGAGGGAGACGGGGGGGAGGGAGAGCGAGGGAGACGGGGGGAGGGAGAGCGAGGGAGATGGGGGAGGGAGAGCGAGGGAGACGGGGGGAGGGAGAGCGAGGGAGACGGGGGAGGGAGAGCGAGGGAGACATCGTAAAACGTCCTAAGGTGCTTCACAGGAGCGTAAATCAGACAGAATTTGACACCGAGCCACATATGGAGATATTAGGGGCAGGTGACCAAAAGCTGGGTCAAAGAGGTCGGTTTTATGGAGCGTCTTAAAGGAGGAGAGAGGCGGAGAGGTTTAGGGAGGGAATTCCAGAGCTCGGGGCCCAGGCGGCTGAAGGCACGGCCGCCAATGGTGGAGCGATTATAATCAGGGATGCTCAAGAGGGCAGAATTGGAGGAGCGCAGATATCTCGGAGGGTTGTGGGGCTGGAGGAGGTTGCAGAGATAGGGAGGGAAGGGCGAGGAGGCCATGGAGGGATTTGAAAACAAGGACGAGAATTTTAAAATGGAGCTGTTGCTTAACCGGGAACCAGTGTAGGTCAGCGAGCACAGGGGGTGATGGGTGAACGGGACTGGGTGCGAGTTAGGACACGGGGCGGCAGAGTTTAAGATGAGTTGATGGTTACGGAGGGTGGAAGGTGGGAGGTCGAGCGGGAGAGGGTTGGAATAGTCGAGGCTGGAGGTGACAAAGGCTAGGTTATGATTTGGAGCGAGCACTTACGAAGCATGGGGAAGGTGATGCCGAAGAGGAAGACAGCGACGCCCCCCACAACAGAAAGCAGGCAGTAGCTGGCCACCAGGACAGCCAGGAGACAGGGGGTGGGGTGGTTCCGGCGCAGCCTCCGGACTGCCGCCTTGTTCTCCGCCGACCACACGAAGCACAGGAAGAACAGGGTGACCACCGCCCCTCCCAGCAGCGTCTTCAGGGGCTCGATGTACCTGGAACGGGAGAGGAGGGAGTCACATGCCGGCAAACCACACACACAACCACCCCCCCGCCACACCACGCACCCCGCCCTCCGTGAAGGTCATCCGTCACCCCTGCTCCTCGCTGGGCGAATACGTTTGCAAGATGGGAGGGAGATTTCCAAAGCTCGCCCCTCCCCTAGTGGCCGTAGCCTGCAACTGCGCCGTGACTGTTTACATAGAAACACAGAAGATAGGAGCAGGAGTAGGCCATTCGGCCCCTCGAGCCTGTTCCACCATTTAATGAGATCATTCCTGATCATCCAAATTCAGTACCCTGTCCCTGCTTTCTCCCCATATCCCTTGATCCCTTTAGCCCGGGGCTCTGACGTCAGGTGGGCGCGAGCCAGCCCTGAGTGACAGCGCGGCTCGTCCAATGGGCGAGCGGAGCCGGTCAGAAGGCGGCCGTCAATCCGCCTCAGCCGCCCTACGAGACGTCACAGGCAGCGGGCCAATCAGTCGGCTGAGCGGGCCGCGGAGCCGTGCGCAAGGCGACTGGCCAATCGGATCGCGGCTACGACCTGGAGTGACAGCGCCGCCGGCCAATCAAATGGGGGCGTGACAGCGCGGTTAGCCAATGGTGACGGCGGGCAAGGCGTCCCACCCTCACGGGCGCGGCCGCCGCACACCCGGCCGCCGCACACCCGCCAGTTGGACCAATCGGATTCCAGAGGCTGCTGGAGTGACAGCGCCACGGGCCAATGGTGACGGAGGTCACGGCGTCCCGCCCCACGGGAGCCTCCCGCCGGTTGGACCAATCGGATTCCAGAGGCTGCTGGAGTGACAGCGCCGCGGGCCAATGAGCGATCAGGAGGCGGCAGTTTGCGCCTGGGTGCGCAAAGCGACCGGCCAATCCGATCGCGGCTACACCCTGGAGTGACAGCGCGGCCGGCCAATCAAATGGGGGGCGGGGGGCCTGAGTGACAGCGCGGCCGGCCAATCGGCGCGCCGGGGCGGGAGGAGGAGGAAGGGGGATGGGCACTGACCCGACCAGCAGGAGGATGGCGGTGGCCGTTGCCAGGTAATTTGGTCTGGTAGTACAGCAGGTTGTTGAGATCACCCGGTTGTTCCACCTCAGCGGGTCCTTCAGGTCGGGCAGGCTGAAGCGGGCCGAGCTGCGGAGGAAATCGTCCAGCGAGCGCAGCGGCGGCAGCTGCACCTCGGCGTTCCGAGCCATGGCGGCCGGACGGAGGAGGGCGAGGAAACACCGACTGCGCATGTCCGCCGCAGCCGCTCACTGCGCCTGCGTCACAGGCAGGGGGTGACGTCAGACGTAGGGCTCAGACGTTACGTCGTACGTAAATCCGGGGGATTACGTCATACATCCAACTCAGACAACAACTACTTGTTTTTAAATAGCGCCTTTAACGTAGTGAAACATCCACAGGAGCTCAGACATTATGTCATACCTCAAGCTCAGAACACCAGGAGCAGGAGTTGACCATTCGGCCCTTCGAGCCTGCTCCACCATTCAATACGATCATGGCTGATCATCAACCTCAACTACACTTTCCCGCCCCATCCCCATATCCCTCGATTCCCCGAGAGTCCAAAAATCTCTCGATCTCAGCCTTGAATATACTCAACGACTGAGCCTCCACAGCCCTCTGGGGGAGAGAATTCCAAAGATTCACCACCCTCCGAGTGAAGAAATTCCTCCTCATCTCAGTCCTAAATGGCCGACCCCTTATCCTGAGACTGTGACCCCTAGTTCTAGACTCTCCAGCCAGGGGGGAAACAGCCTCTCAGCATCTACCCTGTCAATCCCCCCTCAGAATCTTATGTTTCAATGAGATCACCTCTCATTCTTCTAAACTCCAGAGAGTATCGGCCCAATTTACACAATCTCTCCTCATAGGACAACCCTCTCATCCCCGGAATCAATCTAGTGAACCTTCGTTGCTCCGCCTCTAAGGCAGGTATATCCTTCCTCAGATAAGGAGACATAGAAACATAGAAGATAGGAGCAGGAGTAGGCCATTCGGCCCCTCGAGCCTGCTCCGCCATTTACTGAGATCATGGCTGATCATCCAAATTCAGTACCCTGTCCCTGCTTTTTCCCCATATCCCTTGATCCCTTTAGCCTTAAGAAATATATCCAACTCCTTCTTGAATATATTTAATGAATTGGCCTCCACTGCCTTCTGTGGTAGAGAATTCCACAGGTTCACCACTCTCTGGGTGAAGAAATTCCTCCTCATCTCTGTCCTAACTGACTTACCCCTTATCCTTAGACTGTGACCCCTGGTTCTGGACTCCCCGGCCATCGGGAACATCCTTCCTGCATCTAGTCTGTCCAGTCCTGTTAGAATTTTATAAGTTTCAATGAGATCCCCTCTCATTCTTCTAAACTCTAGCGAATATAAGAACATAAGAAATAGGAGCAGGAGTAGGCCAATCGGCCCCTCGAGCCTGCTCCACCATTCAATAAGATCATGGCTGATCTGATCCTAACCTCAAATCTTCTATCACTCTGCATCCACCCGAATCCATGTGATCTCCCGGGAGAGGCGAAAAACCAGATAAAGACCCAATGGCCAATTTGGGAGAAAAAAATCTGGGAAATTCCTCTCCGACCCATCTAGGCAATCGAAATTCTTCCAGGAGATCACTCTGTCCCTATATTTTCTACAGTACTTACCTTCTGTAAAGGCGATCTCCACCCCAGCCAGGAACAGGAATAAAACCATCTCCTGAAATCTAACACAGAATTAGAACACAGTAGGAGCAGAGCCCAATCGACCCAATCTCTCCTCATACGTCATTCCTGGCATCCCAGGTATCAGTCTGGTGAATCTTCGCTGCACTCTCTCCATGGCAAAAACATCCTTCCTCAGATAAGGAGACCAAAACTGTGCACAGTACTCCAGGTGTGGTCTCAACAAAGCCTTGTACAACTGCAGCAAGACTTCCTTCCTCTTACGCACCAATCTTTTTGTTATAGAGGCTAACATACAATTTGCTTTCCTAATTGCTTGCTGTACCTGCATGTTAACTTTCTGTGATTCATGTACAAGGACACCCAGGTCCCTCTGAACACCAACATTTCTCCACCTTATATTCCATCTGCCATGTTCTCGCCTACTCGCTTAACCTGTCTATATCCCTTTGCAGCCCCTGTGCATCCTCCTCGCAACTCACTTTCCCACCTAGCTTTATAACGTCAGCAAACTTGGGATACATTACACTCGGCCCCCTCATCTAAGTCATTGATATAGATTGTAAATAGCTGAGGCCCAAGCACTCAGAGATGACGTCATACATAAATCCTAGGGATTACGTCATACGCACATGCCAGTGAGGTCATCAGCACAAGACCTGAGGAACCATAGACTGACACAGCACAGAAGGAGGCCATTCAGCCCATCGTGCCTGTGCCGGCTGTTTGAAAGAGCCGTCCTATTAGTCCCACTACCCCCCCTGCTCTTTCCCCATAGCCCTGAAAATGTTCTCTCTTTCAAGTATTTATCCAATTCTGTTTTGAAAGTTATTGAATCTCATTGAAATGTATAACATTCTCACAGGGCTTGACAGGGTAGATGCCAAGAGGCTGTTTCCCCCCTGGCTGGAGAGACTAGAACCAGGGGTCACAGTCTCAGGATAAGGGGTCGGCCATTTCGGACTGAGATGAGGAGGAATTTCTTCACTCAGAGGGCGGTGAATCTTTGGAATTCTCTACCCCAGAGGGCTGTGGAGGCTCAGTCGTTGAGTAGATTCAAGGCTGAGATCGAGAGATTTTTGGACTCTCGGGGAATCAAGGGATATGGGGATCGGGTGAGAAAGCGGAGTTCAGCTCGACGATCAGCCATGATCTTATTGAATGGTGGAGCAGGCTCGAGGGGCCATATGGCCCACTCCTGCTCCTATTGCTTAGGATCTTATGAATCTGCTTCCACCGCCCTTTCAGGCAGTGCATTCCAGATCATAAATTACCTTCAATCTGTGTCCTCTGGTTACCGACCCTCCTGCCACTGGAAACAGTTTCACCTTATTTACTCCATCAAAACCCCTCATGATTTTGAACACGTCTATTAAATATCCCCTTAACCTTCTCTGCTCCAAGGAGAACAATCCCAGCTTCTCCAGTCTCTCCACGTCACTGAAGTCCCTCATCCCTGGTACCATTCTGGTCAATCTCCCCGTAACCTTCTCTGCTCTAAGGAGAACAATCCCAGCTTCTCCAGTCTCTCCACATCACTGAAGTCCCTCATCCCCGGTACCATTCTGGTCAATCTCCCCTTAACCTTCTCCGCTCTAAGGCGAACAATCCCAGCTTCTCCAGTCTCTCCACATCACTGAAGTCCCTCATCCCTGGAACCATTCTGGTCAATCTCCCCTTAACCTTCTCTGCTCTAAGGAGAACAACCCCAGCTTCTCCAGTCTCTCCACATCACTGAAGTCCCTCATCCCTGGTACCATTCTGGTCAATCTCCCCGTAACCTTCTCTGCTCTAAGGAGAACAATCCCAGCTTCTCCAGTCTCTCCACATCACTGAAGTCCCTCATCCCTGGTACCATTCTGGTCAATCTCCCCTTAACCTTCTCTGCTCTAAGGAGAACAACCCCAGCTTCTCCAGTCTCTCCACATCACTGAAGTCCCTCATCCCTGGTACCATTCTGGTCAATCTCCCCTTAACCTTCTCTGCTCTAAGGAGAACAACCCCAGCTTCTCCAGTCTCTCCACATAAGTGAAGTCCCTCATCCCTGGTACCATTCTGGTCAATCTCCCCTACACCCTCTCCAAGGCCTTGACATCCTTCCTAAAGTGTGTCATTTACACAGTACTCCAGCTGAGACCTACCCAGTGATTTAGAAAGGGTTAGCAATAACTTCCTTGCTTTTGTACTCAGCCTTTAGTTATACAACCAAGGATCCCATATGAATTAAAGGCCATTAAATTTTGGAATATCCTTAACGGATTAAAAAGATTATATCTGTGTGCATTTCCTGTCGCCAAAACCTCACACTTTACATCAACTTTTCCTATGGAAACAGGTCACGTTGTAATTACAGCTTCCCACCAGTAGAGGCGCTGCAGCACCTGAATTTTATAACAGCTCAGCCTGTACTACAGCATAACTCCTCTGCTTCAACCAACTGCGACTCCCAAATTGCAGAGGAGATGGTCCTGGGCCTCATACGAGAAGTCTCCCCAGGGCTGGTTCTCTGGCCAGTCCGACCCTTGCGTCTTCCTTCATCAGCGGTAGAGCTCCCATGCTCCGGCAGCGAGTAATGGCAGCGCAGACTGGGCGGGACGAGGAACTTTGCCTGTTTTCATCAAATCGCAGAATTCCCCCTCTTTAAAATGGCACTATTTCCTTCATATTGCCTCTCCTCGTTCTTCTTACCAAAATGTATCACTTCACAATTCTCTGCGTTAAACTGCATTCGCCACGTGTCTGCCCATTTTACCAATCTATGTCCTCCTGAAGTCTCTTCCTATCCTCCTCACTGTTCACTACATTTCCGAGTTTCGTGTCAAACTTTGAAACTATGCCCTGTATACCCAAGGTCCAGTCATTAATATATATGACAAAAAGAGTGGTCCTAATACTGACCCCTGGGGGACACCAC
>NW_028225185.1:26642229-26662029 GCF_052327205.1 Somniosus microcephalus | reverse complement strand
CCGGCTCGTGGCTGCCGGCAGCTCTCGGGCAGCGCCGAGTCCCAGATCGAGGTCTCGAGTGACGCAGGGGCGGAGCGGGCCGCCCGCTGCCGGCAGGACCCGGCGAGCAGCAGCTCAGAGACGCTGAGCGAGAGCACTTACCCGCTACGGCCGCCACCCGCCGGGAGGCGGAGGAGGAGAGCCGCTGGCACGGGCTGGTGCGGGCTGCAATCGGCCGTCGGCTACTACTCGGAACGCCAACCGGTGCCAGTCTCCCCGGCTCGCAGCGCCCAGCACCAGGCGGTGGGTGGGCAGGTCGGCCGTGAGATCCACCGGGCGCTGGCGCTGGAGGGCCTGCGGGACTGGTACGCGCGGACGGCAGCAGATGGACACCAGCGGGAGCGGGTGAGCCTGGGCTGGGCGCGCAGGCTCCACCTGACAGGTAAGGGCAATGGCGAACCCCGCTCCGTGGCACCACCTACTGGCCGGAGCCCCCAACTGCAGCGTGACAATGTAACTGTTTACATACAACATTCCCATTCTAAACATAGGAACAGGAGGAGGCCATTCAGCCCCTCGAGCCTGTTACATTAGGAGCAGGAGGAGGCCGTTCAGCCCTTCGAGCCTGTTACATTAGGAACAGGAGGAGGCCATTCAACCCCCTTGAGCCTGTTGCATTAGGAACAGGAGGAAGCCGTTCAGCCCCCTCGAGCCTGTTACATTAGGAACAGGAGGCATTCAGGCCCCCTCGAGCCTGTTACATTAGGAACAGGAGGAGGCCATTCAGCCCCCTCGAGCCTGTTACATTAGGAACAGGAGGAGGCCGTTCAGCCCCCCTTGAGCCTGTTACACAGGAACAGGAGGAGGCCATTCAGCCCCTTAAGCCTGTTATATTAGGAACAGGAGGCCAGTCAGCCCCTCAAGCTTGTTACATTAGGAACAGGAGGAGGCCATTCAGCCCTCGAGCCTGTTACATTAGGAGCAGGAGGAGGCCGTTCAAGCCCTTCGAGCCTGTTACATTAGGAACAGGAGGAAGCCATTCAGCCCCTCGAGCCTGTTACATTAGGAACAGGAGGAGGCCATTCAGCCCCTCGAGCCTGTTACATTAGGAGCAGGAGGAGGCCATTCAGCCCCTCGAGCCTGTTACATTAGGAACAGGAGGAGACCATTCAGCCCCTCGAGCCTGTTACATTAGGAACAGGAGGAGACCATTCAGCCCCTCGAGCCTGTTACATTAGGAACAGGAGGAGGCCATTCAGCCCCTCGAGCCTGTTACATTAGGAACAGGAGGAGGCCATTCAGCCCTTCGAGCCTGTTACATTAGGAACAGGAGGAGACCATTCAGCCCCTCGAGCCTGTTACATTAGGAACAGGAGGAGACCATTCAGCCCCTCGAGCCTGTTACATTAGGAACAGGAGGAGGCCATTCAGCCCTTCGAGCCTGTTACATTAGGAACAGGAGGAGACCATTCAGCCCCTCGAGCCTGTTACATTAGGAACAGGAGGAGGCCATTCAGCCCCTCGAGCCTGTTACATTAGGAACATGAGGAGGCCATTCAGCCCCCTCGAGCCTGTTACATTAGGAACAGGAGGAGGCCGTTCAGCCGTCTCGAGCCTGTTACATTAGGAACAGGAGGAGGCCGTTCAGCCGTCTCGAGTCTGTTACATTAGGAAAAGGAGGAGGCCATTCAGCTGTCTCGAGCCTGTTACATTAGGAACATGAGGAGGCCATTCAGCCCCCTCGAGCCTGTTACATTAGGAACAGGAGGAGGCCGTTCAGCCGTCTCGAGCCTGTTACATTAGGAACAGGAGGAGGCCGTTCAGCCGTCTCGAGTCTGTTACATTAGGAAAAGGAGGAGGCCATTCAGCTGTCTCGAGCCTGTTCTGCTATTCAATCAGATCATGGCTGATCTGTATCCTAATTCCATCCACCCGCCTTGACTCCAATACCCTTAATAGCCATGGCTGGCAACAATCTATCGATTTCAAATTTCAGATTATTAATTGACCTATTGCCTTTTGGGGGGAAGAGAGTTCCATATTTCCCTAACTTCACTCCTGGACGGCCTAGCTCTGATTTTAAGGTCATGTGCCATTGTCCTAGACTCCAGCGGGAGAAGTTTCTCTCTATCTATCTTATCAATTCCTTTCAAAATCCTAAGAACCTCAATTTAATCAGCCCCTTTGACCTTCAATATTCCAGCGTGTACGAGCCTAGTTTATGTCATCTCGCCTTGTCATCCAACCCTTGGAGCCCTGGTAATATTCGGGCTGCACTCCTTCCAAGGCTATGGCCAGACCCCTGTCTGGAGCATAAGAACATAAGAAATAGGAGCAGGAGTAGGCCAATCGGGCCCCTCGAGCCTGCTCCGCCATTCAATAAGATCAGGCTGATCTGATCTGATCCTAACCGCCAATCTACTATCACAGAACCATCTCCTGAACCTAACAGAATTAGACACATGAAATAGGAGCAGGATCAGGCTACACGGCCCCTGGGCCCGTTCTGCTACCCACAGGGCCATGACCGATCCGAACCTAGACTCATGTCCAAATTCCTGCCCGCTCCCCGTAACCCTTAATTCCCTTTACTTCCAGGAAACTGTCTATTTCTGTTTTAAATTTATGTAATGATGTAGCTTCTACAGCTTTTTGGGGCAGCATATTCCATGGACCTACCACCCTCTGAGTGAAGTAGTTCCTCCTCATCTCAGTTTTGAAAGAGCAGCCCCTTATTCTAAGACTATGCCCCCCTAGTTCTAGTTTCAGTCATCATCGGGAACATCCTCCCCGCATCCACCTGATCCAACCCCTTCACAATCTTATATGTCAATAAGATCGCCTCTCATTCTTCTGAACTCCAATGAGTAGAGTCCCAATCTACTCAACCTCTCCTCATATGTCCATCCCCTCATCCCCGGGATTAACCGAGTGAACCTTCTTTGTACTGACTCGAGAGCAAGTATGTCCTTTCTTAAGTATGGACACCAAAACTGTACGCAGTATTCCAGGTGCGGTCCTCACCAATACCTTGTACAACTGAAGCAATACCTCCCTATTTTTATATTCTATATATATATATATTATAGCACTGCCTGCAGTTCTGGCCCCGCACTCCAGGAAAGTGGGGGTGCAATGCAGAGTCACTAGAATGATACCCGGGACTTGAAGGGTTAAATCCCGAGGACAGGTTGCAGAGACTGGGCTTGTATTCTCTCGAGTGTCGAAGATTAAGAACGTGATCTAATTACGGTGTTGAAGATGATTAAAGGAGTCGATCGATCGAGAGAAACTATTTCCTCTGGTGCGGGGGTGGGGGGAGTCCAGAACAAGGGGGCAGAACCTTCAAATTAGAGCCAGGCCGTTCAGGGGTGATGTCAGGAAGCACTTCTTCACACAAAGGCTGGTGGAAATCTGGAACGCTCTGGATGCTGGGGGTCATTTTGAGCTTTCAAGACTGAGATTTGTGTTGGGTAAGGGGATTAAGGGTTACGGAACCATGGCTGGTAACTGGAGTTAAGATGCAGATCAGCCATGCGTGAAATGCACGTTCGTTACTGTGCAATGGTGTCCGGAACGGGAACGGTAGCCTAGTGGTTATCTTACTGGACTAGTAATCCAGAGAGGCCTGGACTAATGATCCAGCGATCCCACCACGGCAGCTGGAGGAATTTAAATTCAGTTAATGAAATGAATCCGGAGTATAAAGCTAATATCAGTAATGGTGACCATGAAACTATCGGATTGTTGTAAACAACCCACCTGGTTCATTGATGTCCTTTTTAGAGAAGGAAATCTACCGCCCTTACCCGGTCTGGCCTGACTCCAGATCCACAGCAATGTGGTTGACTCTTAACGAGCCACTCAATTGTAAACAACCGCTACCACCTTCACCACACGGACTGCAGCGGTTCAAGAAGGCGGCTGACCACCACCTTCTCAAGGGGCGATTAGGGAATGGGCAATAAATGCTGGCCTTGCCAGCGATGCCCACATCCCTAATTGGGAGAGGGGACCTGGCATACACGAGTGGGTGGGCTGCAGTAACGTTCAGCTCCTGTACTCCCATTCTCCGCTCCCCCCCCCCCTCTAGCCCATGCCAGCCACGTGCTGAGTTACTGGGCTCCGCCAAGCCCGCCCCTGGAAGTCAAAGGTGGTGGTGGGGTGGGTGGGAGAATGACATTAGCATGCCCGACTGAATTTGCACCCGCAGTTCTGCGTCCCATCACCGGGTGGCAGCGCTGTCCTGTCAAAGAACAAACTTTGCATTTCTATAGCACCTGTCACCACCTCGGCGGTGACTCACAGCCAGTGAAGCACCTTTGAACTCCGATTCCGGTTGCTCTGTACGGAACTGCAGCCGGCCATGTTGCGCACAGCAAGAGCCCACAAACAGCAATGAGATGCTGACTGGCGAATCTGTATTTCTCCGGTGGGTGTTAATTGAGGGAGAAGTGTTGGCCCCAGGACACCGGGGAGAACCCCCACCCCGACTTTACTTCCAATAGTGGCCGTAGAATCCTCGAGCCCCATAACCCAGGCCTGACACTCCCCCGGTGCTGGTACTGAGGGAGCGCCGCACTGTCGGAGGGTGGTACTGAGGGAGCGCCGCACTGTCGGAGGGGCGGTACTGAGGGAGCGCCGCACTGTCGGAGGGGCAGTACTGAGGGAGCGCCGCACTGTCGGAGGGGCAGTACTGAGGGAGCGCCGCACTGTCGGAGGGGCAGGACTGAGGGGAGCGCCGCACTGTCGGAGGGGCAGTACTGAGGGAGCGCCGCACTGTCGGAGGGGCAGTACCGAGGGAGCGCCGCACTGTCGGAGGGGCAGTACTGAGGGAGCGCCGCACTGTCGGAGGGGCGGTACTGAGGGAGCGCCGCACTGTCGGAGGGGCGGTACTGAGGGAGCGCCGCACTGTCGGAGGGGCAGTACTGAGAGAGCGCCGCACTGTCGGAGGGGCGGTACTGAGGGAGCGCCGCACTGTCGGAGGGGCGGGTACTGAGGGAGCGCCGCACTGTCGGAGGGGCGGTACTGAGGGAGCGCCGCACTGTCGGAGGGGCGGTACTGAGGGAGCGCCGCACTGTCGGAGGGGCAGTTCCGAGGGAGCGCCGCACTGTCGGAGGGGCAGTACTGAGGGAGCGCCGCGCTGTCGGAGGGGCAGTACTGAGGGAGTGCCGCACTGTCGGAGGGGCAGTACTGAGGGAGTGCCGCACTGTCGGAGGGGCAGTACTGAGGGAGTGCCGCACTGTCGGAGGGACGGTACTGAGGGAGCACCGCACTGTCGGAGGGCAGTACTGAGGGAGCGCCGCACTGTGGGAGGGGCAGTACTGAGGGAGTGCCGCACTGTCGGAGGGGCGGTACTGAGGGAGCGCCGCGCTGTCGGAGGGGCGGTACTGAGGGAGCGCCGCACTGCCGGAGGGGCGGGTTACTGAGGGAGCGCCGCACTGTCGGAGGAGCGGTACTGAGGGAGCACCGCACTGTCGGAGGGGCGGTACTGAGGGAGCGCCACACTGTCGGAGGAGCGGTACTGAGGGAGCACCGCACTGTCGGAGGGCAGTACTGAGGGAGCGCCGCACTGTCGGAGGGGCGGTACTGAGGGAGCGCCGCACTGTCGGAGGGGCGGTACTGAAGGAGCGCCGCACTGTCGGAGGGGCAGTACTGAGAGAGCGCCGCACTGTCGGAGGGCGGTACCTGAGGGAGCGCCGCACTGTCGGAGGGGCGGTACTGAGGGAGCGCCGCACTGTCGGAGGGGCGGTACTGAGGGAGCGCCGCACTGTCGGAGGGGCGGTACTGAGGGAGCGCCGCACTGTCGGAGGGGCAGTACCGAGGGAGCGCCGCACTGTCGGAGGGGCAGTACTGAGGGAGCGCCGCGCTGTCGGAGGGGCAGTACTGAGGGAGTGCCGCACTGTCGGAGGGGCAGTACTGAGGGAGTGCCGCACTGTCGGAGGGGCAGTACTGAGGGAGTGCCGCACTGTCGGAGGGACGGTACTGAGGGAGCACCGCACTGTCGGAGGGGCAGTACTGAGGGAGCGCCGCACTGTGGGAGGGGCAGTACTGAGGGAGTGCCGCACTGTCGGAGGGGCGGTACTGAGGAAGCGCCGCGCTGTCGGAGGGGCGGTACTGAGGGAGCGCCGCACTGCCGGAGGGGCGGTACTGAGGGAGCGCCGCACTGTCGGAGGAGCGGTACTGAGGGAGCACCGCACTGTCGGAGGGGCGGTACTGAGGGAGCGCCACACTGTCGGAGGAGCGGTACTGAGGGAGCACCGCACTGTCGGAGGGGCAGTACTGAGGGAGCGCCGCACTGTCGGAGGGGCGGTACTGAGGGAGCGCCGCACTGCCGGAGGGGCGGTACTGAGGGAGCGCCGCACTGTCGGAGGGGCAGTACTGAGGGAGCGCCGCACTGTCGGAGGGGCGGTACTGAGGGAGCGCCGCACTGTCAGAGGGGCAGTACTGAGGGAGCGCCGCACTGTCGGAGGGGCGGTACTGAGGGAGCGCCACACTGTCGGAGGGGCGGTACTGAGGGAGTGTCGGAGGGGCAGTACTGAGGGAGTGTCGGAGGGGCAGTACTGAGGGAGCGCCACACTGTCGGAGGAGCGGTACTGAGGGAGCACCGCACTGTCGGAGGGGCAGTACTGAGGGAGCGCCGCACTGTTGGAGGGGCGGTACTGAGGGAGCGCTGCACTGTCGGAGGGGCAGTACTGAGGGAGTGCCACACTGTTGGAGATGCCGTCTTTCAGTTGAAATGTTAAACCCAAGGACCCCCTCGATTGTGCTCCCAGGTGGAGGGTTGCGGGGCTGGTGTGTGCTGTTGTCTGGGTTGGGCAGGAGTGGGTCCTGCACTCTCTTTGACCCGGGGGAGGTGTGGGGGGTTGTGCAGTCGGCATCTGCCTCCCCTCGGCCGTTGACGGTTTCTTTTTCCGCTCCACAGGTGCTGTTCGACCCGTCTATTCACCCGCGAGCCCCCGGGTGAACTGGGAGAACTGGCGGAGACCGACGGGGGCGCCACAGGGGACTGGGGTCACAACCCGGGGTCGCTGGTGTGACCCGCCTTGCTGACGGGACGGCGGAGCCAGGATGGGGGGGCGAGGGCTCCGACGGGGAGTGTGGGCGCAGAGGACGCTGGGATTTCCCGGTCTGCGATGTCTCCGGGGCAACTGAGGGCGGAGTCGCTTACGGACTGCAGCCCGTGTAACCGGGCTTGGTGACGGAGCGCGGTGGGCGGTCAGAGGGACCAAGGGGAATCCAACTGAGGCACAGGCACCCTCTCGTCACCCTCTGAGGGGCGGCCTGCTGATGTTACGGTGACTTTCACTGTGACACCCTGCCCGCGCCCCGTTAACTCTGTCTTTGACTCCTCCCCTTTGCCCACACAGCCCTTGAACCAGGTCCCCCGCTGACGGCTGTTACCTCCTCCCCATCACCCATTAACCCCTGCCCATTGCCCTGTAACCCTCGTAAACTTCACTAAACTCTGCCCTTTAACCCCCACACGTAACACACTCCATCCCACTGCCCTTTAACCCCGCACACTTCACTGACTCCATCCCACTGCCCTTTAACCCCGCACACTTCAGACTCCATCCCACTGCCCTTTAACCCCGCACACTTCACTGACTCCATCCCACTGCCCTTTAACCCCCGCTCACTTCACTTTAGCTCCACCCCGACTGTCCTTTGGCCCTGCTCCTCTCCCCCCCCCACCGCACTCAACTGTGTTGAGTTAGCTGTGTGTGTACCGGGTGCGGTGCTGAGCCCCACACACCCACACGGAGCAGGAAGGGCCCAGGTTCCAGGCTGGGCCTGTGCTGAATTGGCTGCTCTCAACCGATGCAGGCGTTGGTGGTGGGTGGGGTTGCTACAGTTGGCCTCAGCACCCCCGGGTGGGGGGGGGGGGATAGAATCGGGCAGGCTTCTACTCTCAGTGACACTCTGACCCCCCCCACAGGTGCAGGCGCTGTTGTCACGGAGACCGCGGAGGGCGGCCAGGCCTTCGGCCCACCACCAGCTTGGCGCGACCGGCGAGCCGGGGCGCGTCACCGTCATCTCCTTCCCACCGAACGTGCCTTGCGCCCGGCCCTTCATCTTCCCCCCCCACCCACCCCACTGGGCTGAATGGCCACGCAGTATTTCCAGCTTTGACTGGACCCACCCCCCCTGCTTCCGATTCCTCTCCCACCCACCCCAACAGTGCAGCACCGGTGATGGGGTCGAAGTCGGTGCCGACACTCGGCTGATCGACCGGGTCTGGCTTCGCGCTTTGGCTCCTGTTCCCGACCCTGCTGTTCAGGATGAAATGTGTACTGTATTTAATGTTGTATAGAGAAATATACTGTCATCTTTTTTCAGACTCAGACTCTTGTATATGAAGCATATATTTTCTCCGTTAAATTGGCCGAGAGGCTCGTGTTTATAAACCAATCAGAATAAACTTCTAACCAATTCAATTCAATTTTATTTGTCATATATGCAGCAGACGTGTGTACTGCACAATGAAATGTTGATTTTTACGAGTCCACCCAACAATAACCTGCAGTGACGAACTGCGTCTGACCTGCTCCTTGTTACCGAGAAACTGCGAGGGGGGGCGGGAGTGGCGAGACTGTCAGCAGGGGATACGGACACCCCTTCGGAGCGAAGACTAGATCCATCGGAACGTCCTGGTTTAGTTCGTTTTTAGTCTGATGCGTTTACACAGAAGTTACAGCCCAGAAACAGGCCGTTCGGCCCCTCTGCTCCGTGCCAGTGTTCCTGCTCCACACCAGCCTCCTCCCGCCCCCTCTCCATTTCACCCCATCACCGTATCCTTCGATTCCTTTCTCCTTCATGTGTTTATCCAGCTTCCCCTTAAATGCATCTACGCTATTCGCCTCGACCACCCCCTGTGGTAGCGAGTTCCACATTCTCACCACTCTCTGGGGAAAGAAGTTTCTCCTGAATTCCCCATTGGATTTATTAGTGACTCTCTTATATTGATGGCCCCTGGTTCTGGTCTCTCCCACAAGTGGAGACATCTTCTCTACGTCTACCCTATCGAAACCCCTTCATAATCTTAAAGACCTCGATCGGGTCACCCCTCAGCCTTCTCTTTTCTACAGAAAGGAGTCCCAGCCTGTTCAATCTTTCCTGATAGTTATAATATCTCATTTCTGCTATCATCCTGGTCAATCTTTTTTGCACCTTCTCCAGTGTCTCTATATCCTTTTTATAATATGGAGACCAGAACTGTGCACAGTGCTCCAGGTGTGATATGGAGACCGGAACTGTGCACAGTGCTCCAAGTGTGATATGGAGACCAGAACTGTGCACAGTGCTCCAAGTGTGATATGGAGACCGGAACTGTGCACAGTGCTCCAAGTGTGATATGGTGACCAGAACTGTGCACAGTGCTCCAAGTGTGATATGGAGACCAGAACTGTGCACAGTGCTCCAAGTGTGATATGGAGACCAGAACTGTGCACAGTGCTCCAAGTGTGATATGGAGACCAGAACTGTGCACAGTGCTCCAAGTGTGATATGGAGACCAGAACTGTGCACAGTGCTCCAAGTGTGATATGGAGACCAGAACTGTGCACAGTGCTCCAAGTGTGATATGGAGACCAGAACTGTGCACAGTGCTCCAAGTGTGATATGGAGAGCAGAACTGTGCACAGTGCTCCAAGTGTGATATGGAGACCAGAACTGTGCACAGTGCTCCAAGTGTGATATGGAGACCAGAACTGTACACAGTGCTCCAAGTGTGATATGGAGACCAGAACTGTGCACAGTGCTCCAAGTGTGATATGGAGACCAGAACTGTGCACAGTGCTCCAAGTGTGATATGGAGACCAGAACTGTGCACAGTGCTCCAAGTGTGATATGGAGACCAGAACTGTGCACAGTGCTCCAAGTGTGATATGGAGACCAGAACTGTGCGCAGTGCTCCAAGTGTGATATGGAGACCAGAACTGTGCACAGTGCTCCAAGTGTGATATGGAGACCAGAACTGTGCACAGTGCTCCAAGTGTGATATGGAGACTAGAACTGTGCACAGTGCTCCAAGTGTGATATGGAGACCAGAACTGTGCACAGTGCTCCAAGTGTGATATGGAGACCAGAACTGTACACAGTGCTCTGTGTGATATGGAGACCAGAACTGTGCACAGTGCTCCAAGTGTGATATGGAGAGCAGAACTGTGCGCAGTGCTTCAAGTGTGATATGGAGACCAGAACTGTACACAGTGCTCCGTGTGATATGGAGACCAGAACTGTGCACAGTGCTCCAAGTGTGATATGGAGACCAGAACTGTGCACAGTGCTCCAAGTGTGATATGGAGACCAGAACTGTGCGCAGTGCTTCAAGTGTGATATGGAGACCAGAACTGTGTACAGTATTCCAAGTGTGATATGGAGACCAGAACTGTGCGCAGTGCTTCAAGTGTGATATGGAGACCAGAACTGTGCGCAGTGCTTCAAGTGTGATATGGAGACCAGAACTGTGCACAGTGCTCCAAGTGTGATATGGAGACCAGAACTGTGCACAGTGCTCCGTGTGATATGGAGACCAGAACTGTGCACAGTGCTCCAAGTGTGGTCTAACCCCGGATCCATACAAGAAAATGCATTCAAAATGGCTCCTGCAACTGGTTTTAAAAAGAAATTATTCTTGTGATTGGGCATCGCTGGCGAGGCCAGCATTTATTGCCCATCCCTAGTTGCCCTTGAGAAGGTGGTGGTGAGCCGCCTTCTTGAACCGCTGCAGTCCGTGTGGTGAAGGTGCTCCCACAGCGCTGTTAGGGAGGAAGTTCCAGGATTTTGACCCAGCGACGATGAAGGAACGGCCGATATATTTCCAAGTCAGGATGGTGTGTGTGACTCGGAGGGGAACTTGGAGGTGGTGGTGTTCCCGTGCGCCTGCTGCCCTTGTCCTTCTAGGTGGAAGAGGTCGCGGGTTTGGGAGGTGCTGCCGAAGAAGCCTTGGTGAGTTGCTTCAGTGCATCTTGTAGATGGTCCACACTGCAGCCACGGTGCGCCGGTGGCGGAGGGAGTGAATGTTATATATGATCTGTTAGAAACTAGTCGAAAGAATCTCTTAATAGACATACGTTACGATTGCAAAGGCAAAATACTGCAGATGCTGGAAATCTGAAATAAAAACAGAAAATGCTGGAAACGCTCAGCAGGTCAGGCAGCTTCTGTGGAGAGAGAAACAGAGTTAACGTTTCAGGTCGATGACTTTTCGTCAGAACTGGAAATGTTAGATATTTAACAGTTTCTAAGCAAGTACAGGGGCAGGGAAAGGGGGGGAGGGGAGGAAAGAACTAAAGGGAAAGTCTGTGATCGGATGGAAGGTAGGAGAGATTAAAGGACAAAAGTGAATGGTAATGGGACCAGTAATGAGAACAAAAGATGGGTCTAGAGGAGGTGTAAAGGCAACGGCAGGAACATTACCAGCAACTGTTGTCTGAAAAAATCAAATCCAAATCAAATCAACTTCTATTGTCATTGTTAGTGCACAAGTGCAGTACAACGAAATGTAGGCTTGCGGCTCCCGAGAGTGTACATTTAGATTAAGACATTTAAACATTCAACATACATTTAGCTTGTAATACATTAACATAAATATAACCATAATAAAGTGCATCGGCAGATGTGCAGGCTTTAGTGTTTATTTGTGGAGTTCAGTAGGATGACAGCCCTGGGAAAGAAGCTGTTCCTAAATCTGGTCGTACGGGTGCGAATGCATCTGTAGCGTCTCCCAGATGGCAGGAGGGCGAACAGACTGTGGCTGGGGTGGGTAGGGCCTTTGATGATGGACCGTGACCTCTGTAGACAGCGTTTCTGGTATATGTGCTCTATGGTCGGTAGCCGGGTGCCGGTAATGCGTTGGGCAGTTTTGACTACCCGCTGCAGGGCTTTCCGGTCATAGTAGCTACAGCTGCCATACCATACTGTGATACAGTTCGTCAGGATGCTCTCTATAGTGCAGCGGTAAAAGTTAGAGAGGATCAGGGGTGACAGGTTACATCCCTTGTAGTCTGAAATTGTTGAACTCGATGTTGAATCCGGAAGGGTGTAAAGTGCCTAACTGAAAGATGAGGTGCTGTTCCTCGAGATTCCGTTGAGCTTCATTGGAACAGTGTGAGAGGCCGAGGACCGAGAGGTCCGAGCGGGAGTGGGGCGGCGAATTAAAGTGACAGGCGACCGGAAGCTCGGGTCCCCCTTGCGGGCTGAACGGAGGCGTTCCGCAAAGCGGTCGCCCAATTTAGGTTTGGTCTCCCCAGGGTAGAGGAAACTGGGTAAATTTTGAACTTCCGACCCTGTCCATCACCAAGACTGCCTCCTTGCACCTCCATAATATCACCCATCTCCCCCCCCCCCCCCCCCCCCCAATCTGGTGCTGAAACCCTCATCCGTGCCTCGTCCGTAATAGACTCGTGAGCAAAACTGAAACCCATGGAATTAAAGGGACACTGGCAGCATGGATACAAAATTGGGTAAGGGGCTGAAAGCAGAGAGTGGTGGTCATAGCGTCATAGGAGGAGGCCATTCGGCCCATCGAGTCCGTGCCGGCTCTCTGTAGAGCAATCCAGTCAGTCCCATTCCCCCGCTCTATCCCCTTAGTCCTGCAAGTTTATTCCCCTCGAGTGCCTATCCAGTCTCCCCTTGAAAACATTGAGGGGAGAAATTGGGTGGAGCCGCAAAGGGGACGCCAAGCTCGCCTGCGCGCCAGATTTAGCGCAGCGTTTGGAGCAGCAGCGATCGCCGGAAATTCAGCTTGAGCGCCGCAAGAGGGACACGGGGGCGAGGCTCGAGGCGCTCCGCGTCCCTCTTAGGGCGCTGAAACTGAATATCGCAGCGCAAACGTGCCGCAGCGCCACACACCGCGGCACGCCGTGCTGCGGTACTGCAGGCCTTCCTCCCATTCTTAAGGGGGAGGGGCCTGCACCAGCGTGATGAGCGATCGCGAGCGCCGGCAAAAGAGCCCGGCACCGAGGAGAGGTGCCGGGCTCTCGGAAAACAGCCGGCAATGCCGCGGGGGGAGATCAGCAGGCTGGGGACTGAGCCGCTGGCAGGCGGCCGCCGAAAAAAATGGCCGCCCCGCACCTCCACCTTCATTTGCGCCACTGCCGCCACAGGTAGGCCCCGTGAACCGGGCGCGATTAGCGAGCGGCGCTACAGAGGCGGTCACTGCCAAATATCACGATCGGGGCAGTAGCGGGACGCTGCGCACACCGATGACGTCATCGGTGGCGGCGCAGCGCAACAGGCTAACGCCACCATTAGCGCCCCAGCTAAATATCGCGGGAGGCGCGGCCAGTGGCGCTAAAGCCACTGAGTGCCCCCTTCAGGCGCTAACCTGGTGGCGCAGCCCACCGAATTTCTAGGCCTGAGTGTCTCCACTTCCACCACTTCCATCGGCAGCGAGCTCCAGGTCCTCACCACTCGCTGCGTAAAAAAGTTTTTCCCTCACATCCCCCCGTATCTCTTGCCCAAAACCTTAAATCTGTGTCCCCTAGTCCTTGTACCATCAACTAGTGGGAACAGCCTTTCCCCGTCTAGCCTATCCAAACCCGTCATAATCTTGTACACCTCGATCAAATCACCCCTCAACCTCCTTTGCTCTAATGACAACAAATCCAGCTTCTCCAACCTGTCCTTGTAGCTAAGATCCCCCATCCCCGGAACCATTCTGGTAAATCTCCTCCGCACCCTCTCGAGGGCCTTCACATCCTTCCTAAAGTGTGGTGACCAGAACTGGACGTAATACTCCAGTTGTGGCCTAACCAGTGCTTTATAAAGGTTCAGCATAACTCCTCTACTTTTGTACTCAATACCTCTATTTATGAAGCCTAAGATCCCATATGCTTTGTTAACCACTCTTTCAATCTGTCCCGCCACCTTCAGGGACCGATGCCCATTAACTCCCAGGTCCCGCTGTCCCTGCACACTCTTTTAAAACTGTGCCATTAAATGTATATTGCCTCTCCCTGTTCCTTCTGCCAAAATGCATCGCCTCACACTTCTCTGTATTAAACTCCATCTGCCACTTGTCTGCCCATTCTGCTAGCCTTTCGATGTCCTGTTGCAGTCGATTGGTATCATCCTCACTGTTTGCCACACCCCCACATTTGGTGTCATCGGCAAATTTAGAAATTCTACTGTGTTCCAATATCCAGGTCATTTATATATATATATATACTAGCTGGAGTGCCCGGCGGTGCCGAGGCTTTTTCGAGGGCATGTTGTTGTTGGAAGAGAGAGAGAGAGCGACTGGGGGGGGGAAGAGAGAGAGCGACTGGGGGGGGGGAAGAGAGAGAGCGAACTGGGGGGGGGAAGAGAGAGAGCGACTGGGGGGGGGGGGGGGAGAAGAGAGAGAGCGACTGGGGGGGCAAGAGAGAGAGCGACTGGGGGGCAAGAGAGAGAGCGACTGGGGGGGGCAAGAGAGAGAGCGACTGGGGGGGGGCAAGAGAGAGAGCGACTGGGGGGGGGCAAGAGAGAGAGCGACGGGGGGGGCAAGAGAGAGCGACTGGGGGGGGCAAGAGAGAGCGCGACTGGGGGGGGAAGAGAGCGACTGGGGGGGAAGAGAGAGAGCGCGACGGGGGGGAAGGTGGCCCGATGGACCCCTGCGAAGGAAGAAGGTAAGCTCTCCCACCCCCTCACTCTTTCCCTCCCTGTCCCACCCCTTCACTCTTTCCCTCCCTCACCCTCTCTCTCCCTCCCCCGTCTCTCCCTGCTTTACTCTCCCTCCCCCTCTCCTCACGCTCTCCCTCCCCGTCTCTCCCTGCTTTACTCTCTCTCCCTCCCTCCCCATCTCTCGCTCCCCTCCCCCCACCCTCTCGCACCCCTCCCCCACCCTCTCGCTCCCCTCCCCCACCCCCCTCTCGCTCCCCTCCCCCACCCCCTCTCGCTCCCCTCCCCCACCCTCTCTCGCTCCCCTCCCCCACCCTCTCTCGCTCCCCTCCCCCCCACCCTCTCTCGCTCCCCTCCCCCACCCTCTCATCGCTCCCCTCCCCCACCCTCTCTCGCTCCCCTCCCCCACCCTCTCTCGCTCCCCTCCCCCACCCTCTCTCGCTCCCCTCCCCCACCCTCTCTCGCTCCCCTCCCCCACCCTCTCTCGCTCCCCTCCCCCACCCTCTCTCCCTCCCCCACCCTCTCTCCCTCCCCCACCCTCTCTCCCTCCCCCACCCTCTCTCGCTCCCCCACCCTCTCTCGCTCCCCCACCCTCTCTCGCTCCCCCACCCTCTCTCGCTCCCCCACCCTCTCTCGCTCCCCCACCCTCTCTCGCTCCCCCACCCTCTCTCGCTCCCCCACCCTCTCTCTCGCTCCCCCCACCCTCTCTCGCTCCCCCACCCTCTCTCGCTCCCCCACCCTCTCTCGCTCCCCCACCCTCTCTCGCTCCCCCACCCTCTCTCGCTCCCCCACCCTCTCTCGCTCCCCCACCCTCTCTCGCTCCCCCACCCTCTCTCGCTCCCCCACCCTCTCTCGCTCCCCCACCCCTCTCTCGCTCCCCCACCCTCTCTCGCTCCCCCACCCTCTCTCGCTCCCCCACCCTCTCTCGCTCCCCCACCCTCTCTCGCTCCCCCACCCTCTCTCGCTCCCCCACCCTCTCTCGCTCCCCCACCCTCTCTCGCTCCCCCACCCTCTCTCGCTCCCCCACCCTCTCTCGCTCCCCCACCCTCTCTCGCTCCCCCACCCTCTCTCGCTCCCCCACCCTCTCTCGCTCCCCCACCCTCTCTCGCTCCCCCCACCCTCTCTCGCTCCCCCACCCTCTCTCGCTCCCCCACCCTCTCTCGCTCCCCCACCCTCTCTCGCTCCCCCACCCTCTCTCGCTCCCCCACCCTCTCTCGCTCCCCCACCCTCTCTCGCTCCCCCACCCTCTCTCGCTCCCCCACCCTCTCTCGCTCCCCCACCCTCTCTCGCTCCCCCACCCTCTCTCGCTCCCCCACCCTCTCTCGCTCCCCCACCCTCTCTCGCTCCCCCCACCCTCTCTCGCTCCCCCACCCTCTCTCGCTCCCCCCACCCTCTCTCGCTCCCCCACCCTCTCTCGCTCCCCCACCCTCTCTCGCTCCCCCACCCTCTCTCGCTCCCCCACCCTCTCTCGCTCCCCCACCCTCTCTCGCTCCCCCACCCCTCTCTCGCTCCCCCACCCTCTCTCGCTCCCCCCACCCTCTCTCGCTCCCCCACCCTCTCTCGCTCCCCCACCCTCTCTCGCTCCCCCACCCTCTCTCGCTCCCCCACCCTCTCTCGCTCCCCCACCCTCTCTCGCTCCCCCCACCCTCTCTCGCTCCCCCACCCTCTCTCGCTCCCCCACCCTCTCCCCCTCCCCACCCTCTCTCGCTCCCCTCCCCCACCCTCTCTCGCTCCCCTCCCCCACCCTCTCTCGCTCCCCTCCCCCACCCTCTCTCGCTCCCCTCCCCCACCCTCTCTCGCTCCCCTCCCCCACCCTCTCTCGCTCCCCTCCCCCACCCTCTCTCGCTCCCCTCCCCCACCCTCTCTCGCTCCCCTCCCCCACCCTCTCTCGCTCCCCTCCCCCACCCTCTCTCGCTCCCCTCCCCACCCTCTCTCGCTCCCCTCCCCCACCCTCTCTCGCTCCCCTCCCCCACCCTCTCTCGCTCCCCTCCCCCACCCTCTCTCGCTCCCCTCCCCCACCCTCTCTCGCTCCCCTCCCCCACCCTCTCTCGCTCCCCTCCCCCACCCTCTCTCGCTCCCCTCCCCCACCCTCTCTCTCGCTCCCCTCCCCCACCCTCTCTCGCTCCCCTCCCCCACCCTCTCTCGCTCCCCTCCCCCACCCTCTCTCGCTCCCCTCCCCCACCCTCCTCTCGCTCCCCTCCCCCACCCTCTCTCGCTCCCCTCCCCCACCCTCTCTCGCTCCCCTCCCCCCACCCTCTCTCGCTCCCCTCCCCCACCCTCTCTCGCTCCCCTCCCCCACCCTCTCTCGCTCCCCTCCCCCACCCTCTCTCGCTCCCCTCCCCCACCCTCTCTCGCTCCCCCTCCCCCACCCTCTCTCGCTCCCCCTCCCCCACCCTCTCTCGCTCCCCTCCCCCACCCTCTCTCGCTCCCCTCCCCACCCCTCCTCTCGCTCCCCTCCCCCACCCTCTCTCGCTCCCCCACCCTCTCTCGCTCCCCACCCTCTCTCGCTCCCCCACCCTCTCTCGCTCCCCCACCCTCTCTCGCTCCCCCACCCTCTCTCGCTCCCCACCCTCTCTCGCTCCCCCACCCTCTCTCGCTCCCCCACCCTCTCTCGCTCCCCCCACCCTCTCTCGCTCCCCCACCTCTCTCGCTCCCCCCCCCTCTCTCGCCTCCCTCCCCTCTCTCGCTCCCCTCCCCTCTCTCGCTCCCCTCCCCTCTCTCGCTCCCCTCCCCTCTCTCGCTCCCCTCCCCTCTCTCGCTCCCTCCCTCTCTCGCTCCCCTCCCCTCTCTCGCTCCCCTCCCCTCTCTCGCTCCCCTCCCCTCTCTCGCTCCCCTCCCCTCTCTCGCTCCCCTCCCCCTCTCTCGCTCCCCTCCCCTCTCTCGCTCCCCTCCCCCTCTCTCGCTCCCCTCCCCTCTCTCGCTCCCCTCCCCTCTCTCGCTCCCTCCCCTCTCTCGCTCCCCTCCCCTCTCTCGCTCCCCTCCCCTCTCTCGCTCCCCTCCCCTCTCTCGCTCCCCTCCCCTCTCTCGCTCCCCTCCCCTCTCTCGCTCCCCTCCCCTCTCTCGCTCCCCTCCCCTCTCTCGCTCCCCTCCCCTCTCTCGCTCCCCTCCCCTCTCTCGCTCCCCTCCCCTCTCTCGCTCCCCTCCCCTCTCTCGCTCCCCTCCCCTCTCTCGCTCCCCTCCCCTCTCTCGCTCCCCTCCCCTCTCTCGCTCCCCTCCCCTCTCTCGCTCCCCTCCCCTCTCTCGCTCCCCTCCCCTCTCTCGCTCCCCTCCCCTCTCTCGCTCCCCTCCCCTCTCTCGCTCCCCTCCCCTCTCTCGCTCCCCTCCCCTCTCTCGCTCCCCTCCCCTCTCTCGCTCCCCTCCCCTCTCTCGCTCCCCTCCCCTCTCTCAGCTCCCCTCCCCTCTCTCTCGCTCCCCTCCCCCTCTCTCGCTCCCTCCCCCTCTCTCGCTCCCCTCCCCCACCCTCTCTCGCTCCCCTCCCCACCCTCTCTCGCTCCCCCTCCCCCACCCTCTCTCGCTCCCCTCCCCCACCCTCTCTCGCTCCCCTCCCCCACCCTCTCTCGCTCCCCTCCCCCACCCTCTCTCGCTCCCTCCCCACCCTCTCTCGCTCCCCTCCCCACCCTCTCTCGCTCCCCTCCCCACCCTCTCTCGCTCCCCTCCCCACCCTCTCTCGCTCCCCTCCCCACCCTCTCTCGCTCCCCTCCCCACCCTCTCTCGCTCCCCTCCCCACCCTCTCTCGCTCCCCTCCCCACCCTCTCTCGCTCCCCTCCCCCACCCTCTCTCGCTCCCCTCCCCACCCTCTCTCGCTCCCCTCCCCACCCTCTCTCCCCCCCACCCTCCCTCTCTCTCTCCCCCCACCCTCCCTCTCTCTCTCCCCCACCCTCCCTCTCTCTCTCCCCCACCCTCCCTCTCTCTCTCCCCCCCACCCTCCCTCTCTCTCTCCCCCCACACCTCCCTCTCTCTCTCCCCCCCACCCTCCCTCTCTCTCTCCCCCCCACCCTCCCTCTCTCTCTCCCCCCCACCTCCCTCTCTCTCCCCCCCACCCTCCCTCTCTCTCTCCCCCCCACCCTCCCTCTCTCTCCCCCCCTCTCTCTCCCCCCACCCTCCCTCTCTCTCTCCCCCCACCCTCCCTCTCTCTCTCCCCCCACCCTCCCTCTCTCCCCCCACCCTCTCTCTCTCCCCCCCTCTCTCTCTCCCCCCCCACCCTCTCTCTCTCTCCCTCCCCCCACCCTCTCTCTCTCTCTCTCCCTCCCCCCACCCACCTCTCTCTCTCTCCCTCCCCCCCACCCTCTCTCTCTCTCTCCCTCCCCCCACCCTCTCTCTCTCTCTCTCCCCTCCCCCCACCCTCTCTCTCTCCCCTCCTCTCCTCCTCCCTCTCACCACCTCCCTACCCCCTTCCTCCCTCTCCTCCCCCCTCTCTCTCCCCCCCTCTCACTCTCCCTCTCCCCTGCCCGAGCCCTCATCCCCCGCTCCAATCCCTCTTTCCGCCCCCGGGGCCCGGGCCTCGGCACCTGGATGAACGCGTTCCCTCGGCCGTCACCCTGATGCTGTTGGCCGAGGCGAACACCCGCAAAGACATGGCCCAACGAGTCCAGCGCCCCGGTCAGCTCGAGGTCCGCAGCCGCTGTTCGGCCGCAGGCCACAAAGCACCCGAGGCCGGCGATGGCTCCACGGAGCTCCGTGCCGCCCCACGCACTGACATGGCCCCACCCTCCCGAGCTGGCTTGAAGAGCGCCGATTGCGGCTGAGAGAGATGGCCGGCGGGCCCGGTTGCCGGGGTAACCCTTCCCGCTCTCCAAGCCCCCGCCCGAGATCAGCACCTCCCGAGAGCCCCGCCCGAGCCGAGCGGGGGAGAGAGACGCCGCGTCTCAGCTGCTCCTGTTGCGCACGCACCCTTTACTAAGGTAGCGGCGCTCGGCTGAGGCCCGCCTCTCCAGTCTTCACAAAGATGGCGGCGATCAGGGGCCGCTTGTTGACTGGGGCCGGGAGGTGCCTAGCTCGGGCGTGGGTGCGGAGGAGAGGCCGAGGCTTCGAGGCCTACCTGGAAAAACGGGGAAAGGTAGGAAAATTAATGAGATTAGATCAAAAGATTTAGGAAGTAATTAACTTTTTAAAAAAACAATGTGTGTTTTAAAAGCAACGTTTTTTGAAAGACGCAGAAAGCGGGAAAAAGAAAAGTTTGGAATCAAGATGGCGGCGACTCACCTCGGTTCAGAA
>NW_028225185.1:26560080-26577580 GCF_052327205.1 Somniosus microcephalus | reverse complement strand
AGAATAACAGATACCCGGGAGTGAGTTACAGGCTGGAATCTAATCGAGGGGTTCGGGGGATTTATATATAGAATAACAGATACCAGGAATTGAGTTACAGGCTGGAATCTAATCGAGGGGTTCGGGGCGTTTATATATAGAATAACAGATACCCGGGAGTGAGTTACAGGCTGGAATCTAATCGAGGGGTTCGGGGGGGTTTATATATAGAATAACAGATACCCGGGAGTGAGTTACAGGCTGGAATCTAATCGAGGGGTTCGGGGGGTTTATATATAGAATAACAGATACCCGGGAGTGAGTTACAGACTAGAATCTAATCGAGGGGTTCGGGGGGTTTATATATAGAATAACAGATACCCGGGAGTGAGGTACAGGCTGGAATCTAATCGAGGGGTTCGGGGTTTATATATAGAATAACAGATACCCGGGAGTGAGTTACAGGCTGGAATCTAAACGAGGGGTTCGGGGGGTTTATATTTAGAATAACAGATACCCGGGAGTGAGTTCCAAGCTGGAATCTAATCGAGGGGTTCGGGGGGTTTATATATAGAATAACAGATACCCGGGAGTGAGTTACAGGCTGGAATCTAATCGAGGGGTTCGGGGGGGGTTTATATATAGAATAACAGATACCGGGGATTGAGGTACAGGCTGGAATCTAATCGAGGGGTTCGGGGGGGTTTATATATAGAATAACAGATACCCAGGAGTGAGTTACAGGCTGGAATCTAATCGAGGGGTTCGGGGGGTTTATATGCAGAATAACAGATACCCGGGAGTGAGTTACAGGCTGGAATCTAATCGAGGGGTTCGGGGGGGTTTATATACAGAATAACAGATACCCGGGAGTGAGTTACAGGCTGGAATCTAATCGAGGTGTTCGGGGGGGTTTATATATAGAATAGCAGATACCCGGGAGTGAGTTACAGGCTGGAATCTAATCGAGGGGTTCGGGGGTGTTTATATATAGAATAACAGATACTCGGGAGTGAGTTACAGGCTGGAATCTAATCGAGGGGTTCGGGGGGTTTATATATAGAATAACAGATACCCGGGAGTGAGTTACAGGCTGGAATCTAATCGAGGGGTTCGGGGGGTTTATATATAGAATAACAGATACCCGGGAGTGAGTTACAGGCTGGAATCTAATCGAGGGGTTTGGGGGATTTATATATAGAATAACAGATACCGGGAATTGAGTTACAGGCTGGAATCTAATCGAGGGGTTCGGGGGGTTTATATATAGAATAACAGATACCCGGGAGTGAGTTACAGGCTGGAATCTAATCGAGGGGTTCGGGGGGGTTTATATATAGAATAACAGATACCCGGGAGTGAGTTACAGGCTGGAATCTAATCGAGGGGTTCGGGAGGTTTTTTATAGAATAACAGATACCCGGGAGTGAGTTACAGACTAGAATCTAATCGAGGGGTTCGGGGGGTTTATATATAGAATAACAGATACCCGGGAGTGAGTTACAGGCTGGAATCTAATCGAGGGGTTCGGGGGGTTTATATATAGAATAACAGATACCCGGGAGTGAGGTACAGGCTGGAATCTAATCAAGGGGTTCAGGGGATTTTATATATATAATAACAGATACCCGGGAGTGAGTTACAGGCTGGAATCTAATCGAGGGGTTCGGGGGGTTTATATATAGAATAACAGATACCCGAGAGCGAGTTACAGGCTGGAATCGAATCGAGGGGTTCGGGGGTTTATATATAGAATAACAGATACCCGGGAGTGAGTTACAGGCTGGAATCTAATCGAGGGGTTCGGGGGGGTTTATATATAGAATAACAGATACCCGGGAGTGAGTTACAGGCTGGAATCTAATCGAGGAGTTCGGGGGGTTTATATATAGAATAACAGGTACCTGGGAGTGAGTTGCAGGCTGGAATCTAATCGAGGGGTTCGGGGGTTTATATATAGAATAACAGATACCCGGGAGTGAGTTACAGACTGGAATCTAATTGAGGGATTCGGGGGTTTATATATAGAATAACGGATACCCGGGAGTGAGTTACAGACTGGAATCTAATCGAGGGGTTCGGGGGGTTTATATATAGAATAACAGATACCCGGGAGTGAGTTACAGGCTGGAATCTAATCGAGGGGTTCGGGTGGTTTATATATAGAATAACAGATACCCGGGAGTGAGTTACAGGCTGGAATCTAATCGGGGGGTTCGGGGGTTTATATATAGAATAACAGATACCCGGGAGTGAGTTACAGGCTGGAATCTAATTGAGGGGTTCGGGGGTTTATATATAGAATAACTGATACCCGGGAGTGAGTTACAGGCTGGAATCTAATCGAGGGGTTCGGGGGGTTTATATATAGAATAACAGATACCCGGGAGTGAGTTACAGGCTGGAATCTAATCGAGGGGTTCGGGGGGTTTATATATAGAATAAGAGATACCCGGGAGTGAGTTACAGGCTGGAATCTAATCGAGGGGTTCGGGGGATTTATATATAGAATAACAGATACCAGGAATTGAGTTACAGGCTGGAATCTAATCGAGGGGTTCGGGGCGTTTATATATAGAATAACAGATACCCGGGAGTGAGTTACAGGCTGGAATCTAATCGAGGGGTTCGGGGGGGTTTATATATAGAATAACAGATACCCGGGAGTGAGTTACAGGCTGGAATCTAATCGAGGGGTTCGGGGGGTTTATATATAGAATAACAGATACCCGGGAGTGAGTTACAGACTAGAATCTAATCGAGGGGTTCGGGGGGTTTATATATAGAATAACAGATACCCGGGAGTGAGGTACAGGCTGGAATCTAATCGAGGGGTTCGGGGTTTATATATAGAATAACAGATACCCGGGAGTGAGTTACAGGCTGGAATCTAATCGAGGGGTTCGGGGGGTTTATATATAGAATAACAGATACCCGGGAGTGAGTTACAGGCTGGAATCTAATCGAGGGGTTCGGGGGGTTTATATATAGAATAACAGATACCCGGGAGTGAGTTACAGGCTGGAATCTAAACGAGGGGTTCGGGGGGTTTATATTTAGAATAACAGATACCCGGGAGTGAGTTCCAAGCTGGAATCTAATCGAGGGGTTCGGGGGGTTTATATATAGAATAACAGATACCCGGGAGTGAGTTACAGGCTGGAATCTAATCGAGGGGTTCGGGGGGGGTTTATATATAGAATAACAGATACCGGGGATTGAGGTACAGGCTGGAATCTAATCGAGGGGTTCGGGGGGGTTTATATATAGAATAACAGATACCCAGGAGTGAGTTACAGGCTGGAATCTAATCGAGGGGTTCGGGGGGTTTATATATAGAATAACTGATACCCGGGTGTGAGTTACAGGCTGGAATCTATTCGAGGGGTTTATATATAGAATAACAGATACCCGGGAGTGAGTTACAGGCTGGAATCTAATCGAGGGGTTCGGGGGGGTTTATATACAGAATAACAGATACCCGGGAGTGAGTTACAGGCTGGAATCTAATCGAGGTGTTCGGGGGGGTTTATATATAGAATAGCAGATACCCGGGAGTGAGTTACAGGCTGGAATCTAATCGAGGGGTTCGGGGGTGTTTATATATAGAATAACAGATACTCGGGAGTGAGTTACAGGCTGGAATCTAATCGAGGGGTTCGGGGGGTTTATATATAGAATAACAGATACCCGAGAGCGAGTTACAGGCTGGAATCGAATCGAGGGGTTCGGGGGTTTATATATAGAATAACAGATACCCGGGAGTGAGTTACAGGCTGGAATCTAATCGAGGGGTTCGGGGGGGTTTATATATAGAATAACAGATACCCGGGAGTGAGTTACAGGCTGGAATCTAATCGAGGAGTTCGGGGGGTTTATATATAGAATAACAGGTACCTGGGAGTGAGTTGCAGGCTGGAATCTAATCGAGGGGTTCGGGGGTTTATATATAGAATAACAGATACCCGGGAGTGAGTTACAGACTGGAATCTAATTGAGGGATTCGGGGGTTTATATGTAGAATAACGGATACCCGGGAGTGAGTTACAGACTGGAATCTAATCGAGGGGTTCGGGGGGTTTATATATAGAATAACAGATACCCGGGAGTGAGTTACAGGCTGGAATCTAATCGAGGGGTTCGGGTGGTTTATATATAGAATAACAGATACCCGGGAGTGAGTTACAGGCTGGAATCTAATCGGGGGGTTCGGGGGTTTATATATAGAATAACAGATACCCGGGAGTGAGTTACAGGCTGGAATCTAATTGAGGGGTTCGGGGGTTTATATATAGAATACCAGATACCCGGGAGTGAGTTACAGGCTGGAATCTAATCGAGGGGTTCGGGGGGTTTATATATAGAATAACAGAAACCCGGGAGTGAGTTACAGGCTGGAATCTAATCGAGGGGTTCGGGGGGGTTTATATATAGAATAACAGATACCCGGGAGTGAGTTACAGGCTGGAATCTAATCGAGGGGTTCGGGGGGGATTATATATAGAATAACAGATACCCGGGAGTGAGTTACAGGCTGGAATCTAATCGAGGGGTTCGGGGGGGTTTATATATAGAATAACAGATACCCGGGAGTGAGTTACAGGCTGGAATCTAATCGGGGGGTTCGGGGGTTTATATATAGAATAACAGATACCCGGGAGTGAGTTACAGGCTGGAATCTAATTGAGGGGTTCGGGGGGGTTTATATATAGAATAACGGATACCCGGGAGTGAGTTACAGGCTGGAATCTAATCGAGGGGTTCGGGGGTTTATATATAGAATACCAGATACCCGGGAGTGAGTTACAGGCTGGAATCTAATCGAGAGGTTCGGGGGGTTTATATATAGAATAACGGATACCCGGGAGTGAGTTACAGGCTGGAATCTAATCGAGGGGTTCGGGGTGGTTTAAATATAGAATAACAGATACCCGGGAGTGAGTTACAGGCTGGAATCTAATCGAGGAGTTCGGGGGGTTTATATTTAGAATAACAGATACCCGGGAGTGAGGTACAGGCTGGAATCCAATCGAGGGGTTCGGGGGTGGTTTATATATAGAATAACAGATACCCGGGAGTGCGTTACAGGCTGGAATCTAATCGAGGGGTTCGGGGGGTTTATATATAGAATAACGGATACCCGGGAGTAAGTTACAGGCTGGAATCTAGTCGAGGGGTTCGGGGGAGTTTATATATAGAATAACAGATACCCGGGAGTGAGTTACAGGCTGGAATCTAATCGAGGGGTTCGGGGGAGTTTATATATAGAATAACAGATACCCGGGAGTGAGTTACAGGCTGGAATCTAATCGAGGTGTTCGAGGGATTTATATATAGAATAACAGATACCCGGGAGTGAGTTACAGGCTGGAATCTAATCGAGGGGTTTGGAGGGGGTTTATATATGGAATAACAGATACCCGGGAGTGAGTTACAGGCTGGAGTCTAATCGAGGGGTTCGGGGGTTTATAATCTCGACTGACACTCCAGTGCAGTACTGAGGGAGCGCAGCACTGTCGGAGGGGCAGTACTGAGGGAGCTCCGCAATGTCGGACGGGCGGTACTGAGGGAGTGCCGCACTGTCGGAGGGGCGGTACTGAGGGAGCGCCGCACTGTCGGAGGGGCGGTACTGAGGGAGCACCGCACTGTCGGAGGGGCGGTACTGAGGGAGCGCCGCACTGTCGGAGGGGCGGTCCTGGGGGAGCGCCGCACTGTCGCAGGAACCGTCTTTCGGATGAGACGTTAAACTGAGGCCCCGTCTGCCCTCTGAGGTGGGCATAAAAGATCCCACGGCCACTATTTCGAAGAAGAGCAGGGGGAGATCTCCCCAGTGTCCTGGGGCCAATATTTATCCCTCAACCAACATCACTAGAACATTGCTGTTTGTGGGAGCTTGCTGTGCGCAATTTGGCTGCCGCGTTTCCTACATTACAACAGTGACCACATTTCAAAAGTACTTCATTGGCTGTGAAGTGCTTTGGGACGTCCTGAGGTGGGGAAAGTCGCTGGAGAAACGCGAGTCTGTCTTTCTGATGTGTTGCTGTTGGTGCAAGGGAGACGAGGTGGTCTCGGCACCAGGGGCAGGCCCTCTAACTCACTCCCTGGGCTCTCTCTCTCTCTCCCAGATCTCGCTATGAAGAGTAAGTCACTGCTCCTGGTGGTGGCTGTCCTGGCACTCCTGGTCTCCCTGGCTGCCGAGGGTGAGGCTGGGGTGAGTTTCCATCCAAGGCCCAAGGCGAAGAGCAACAATGGCAGCGGCAACACCAGGGTGAGCACTCCGTCCAATCGCCAAGCGCGGTGGCACCGGTAGGTGGGGCGGGGGGGGGGGGCGGGCGTCGGACTTGGTCAGATGGGCAGAACAGCGGCAAATGCAATTCAATCCAGAGAAGTGTGAGGTAATGCATTTGGGAAGGGCTAACAAAGCATGGGAATACACAATAAATGGTAGGACACTGAGAAGTGTAGAGGATCAGCGGGACCTTGGTGTGCATGTCCACAGATCCCTGAAGGTAGCAGGCCAGGTAGATAAGGTGGTTAAGAAGACATATGGGATACTTGCCTTCATTAGCCGAGGCATAGAATACAAGAGCAGGGAGGTTATGATGGAGCTGTCCAAAACGCTAGTTAGGCCACAGCTGGAGTACTGTGTGCAGTTCTGGTCGCCACACTATAGGGAGGATGTGATTGCATTGGAGAGGGTGCAGAGGAGATTCACCAGGATGTTACCTGGGCTGGAGCGCTTCAGCTATGAAGAGAGACTGGACAGGCTGGGGTTGTTTTCCTTAGAGCAGAGAAGGCTGAGGGGGGACCTGATTGAGGTGTACAAAATTATGAGGGGCATAGATAGGGTAGATAGAAAGGAACTTTTCCCCTTAGTAGAGGGGTCAATAACCAGGGGGCATAGTTTCAAGGTAAGGGGCAGGAAGTTTAGAGGGGATTTGAGGAAAAACTTTTTCACCCAGAGGGTGGTTGGAATCTGGAACTCACTGCCTGAAAGGGTGGTAGAGGCAGGAACCCTCGCAACATTCAAGAAGCATTTGGATGAGCACTTGAAACGCCACAGCATACAAGGCTACGGACCAAGTGCTGGAAAATGGGATTAGAATAGACAGGGCTTGATGGCCAGCGCGGACACGATGGGCCGAAGGGCCTCTTTCTGTGCTGTATAACTCTATCACTCTATGACTATCTCCTCCTCCTTTAAGAGGCTCCAGAAAACCCAATTCTTTGGCCAAGCTTTTAGCTACCCCTCCTCTGGCTCGCTGTCCGTATTAGTCGGATTCCGCCTCTGTGAAGCCCTTTGGAACGTTTGTCTGCGTCGGAGGCGCTACTTAAATTTAAGTAGTTGCCGATCGGATGATCTTAAATTACTGCCCCTTCCGTTAGTGTCTGGATGAGCGGCCAGAACAGTCTCTCTATTTGCCCGTCGGGTGTCTACGCGGGTTGCCCCTCAACGCTCTCTCCCCTCAGCTTGTCCAACCAACGCCTACAAAGGTTCAGCCCCTACGCGGTGAGGTCTAACGCGGTCTGCTTCCTTCCATCGCAGAAATCAAGCACCAAGCGTAGAGTCTATGATGACGTCGTGCTCCAGACTGAGGGGGAGCGCAGCAACTCTGCCGTTACGCAGGTGAGTTTCCACCCCTACGCAGAAAAATGCGCCGATCCGCCCCGTAATTTAGAACACAAGAACATCAGAATTAGGAGCGGGAGTCGGGCGTACGGCCCCGCAAGCCTGCTCCGCCATTCAATGAGATCATGGGTTGATCTTCGACCTCAATTCCACGTTCCCGCCCGATACTCGATTCCCCTAGAGTCCAAAAATCTCTCGATCTCAGCCTTGAATATACTCGACGACTGAGCCTCCACAGCCCTCTGGGGCAGAGAATTCCAAAGATTCACCGCCCTCTGAGTGAAGAAATTCCTCCTCATCTCAGTCCTGAATGGCCGACCCCTTATCCTGAGACTGTGACCCCTGGTTCGAGACTCTCCAGCCAGGGGGGAAACAGCCTCTCAGCGTCTACCCTGTCAATCCCCCCTCAGAATCTTATATGTTTCAATGTGATCACCTCTCATTCTTCTAAACTCCAGAGAGTATACGGCCACGTGATCCATTGGTGAAATACCCAAACCCATACTGTCCATCAATAAAGAACCCCAATGTACACGGCCCCCCCTGGATCCCATAACCCGTCCTGCTCCTTCACAGATTCAGTAGGAGTGGGCCTTTGGCGTAGCGGTAGCATCCCCGCTGCTGGGCCAGAAGGCGTAGGGTTTCGAACCTCGCTCCAGACAGTCCCGGCAAGTGGAGTCGGAGCTCCGGCTCTAAATTCTGGGTTGACATCCAGCGGGATACTTGCGTCCGTGGGTGTGGGTGGCCCCCCCACCTCGTATGGGTTGTGGGAGCCCGTAAAACCCTCCCACCATTAGGACTAACCACCCTAATGGCTGGTACGAAGATGGTTACGGTCACGGAAGGAGCGTTAATCGCGGCCAGAAATCCTTCCACCACTTCATACAGTTCCCCAAAGGGAACAGTGTGAAGACACGTACGACGACGACAGATTGTGTGTGTTTGTCACCAATGTTGGGATGTATTCCAGGTGGAGCTACCTTCCGAGCTGGGACTCGGGCTGAGCGAGGCGGACTCGAAGCAGTACGGGGAGCTGCTGGTGCAGATGTTAAATGACCTGCTGGGATCAGGGGGTGAGTCCAACCATGCGCACTTTCTTCACCCTCACTCTGCCTCTCCTGCAGACAGGCACTGACTCTCGAGATTTGGTTCCAATGGGTGCCTGTGGCCTCGTGCATCTGTCATTTTGTGTGTCAGGTTGAATGGGCTACTTCACCGTGACAGCCACTCTCAGATTCTTCCCTCGTCTCCTGGGATTATGTGCATCACAAGGCCCAAGGGCAGCAGGACTCATTTTCCTTGACTATGTCTCATCTACCCCCTGCTTTTCTTTTAAGCAATTTACAGTCAATTCCACAGATGCTTCCCTCTTGCATGCGCGCTGGTCTCAGCTCCTGGTCCACCAACGCCTCGATTTAAAAATTCTCAACGTTGCCTTCAAATCCTTCGCCCCCTATCTCTGCAACCTCCTCCAGCCCCACAACCCGCCGAGATCTCTGCGCTCCTCCAATTCTGGCCTCTTGAGCATCCCCCGATTTTAATCGCTCCGCCATTGGCGGCCGTGCCTTCAGCCGCCAGGGCCCCCGAGCTCTGGAATTCCCTCCCTAAACCTCTCCGCCTCTCTCTCTCCTCCTTTAAGATGCTCCTTAAAACCACCTTTGACCAAGCTTTTGTGGCTCATAAAATCATAGAATGGTTACAGCACAGGAGGAGGCCATTCGGCCCGTGCCGGCTCTCTGCAGGAGCACTTCAGCAAGTCCCGCTTCCCCGCCCTTTCCCCGAAGCCCTGCAAATTTTTCCTTCGGGTACTTCTCCAATTCTCTTTTGAAAGCCACGATTGAGTCTGCCTCCACTGCCCTCTCAGTCAGTGCATTCCAGATCCTAACCACTCGCTGTGTAAAAAAGTTTTCCCTCCTGTCGTCTTTGGTTCTTCTGCTAATCACCTTAAATCTGTGTCCTCTGGTTCTCGACCCTTCCGCCAATGGGAAGAGTTTCCATAGATAGGATATAGGGCACAGAAACAGGCTATTCAGCCCAACCAGTCCATGCCGGTGTTTATGCTCCACTCGCGCCTCCTCCCGTCTTTCCTCATCTAAATCTATCAGTATAACCCTCTATTCCCTTCTCCCTCATGTGCTTGTCCAGCTTCCCCTTAAAGGCATCTATACTATTCGCTTCAACCACTCCCTGTGGCAGCGAGTTCCACATTCTCACCACTCTCTGGGGAAAGAAGTTTCTCCTGAATTCCCTATTGGATTTCTTGGTGACTATCTTATATTGACGGCCTCTAGTTATGCTCTTCCCCACAAGTGGAAACACTCTCTCTGTATCCACTCTATCGAAACCTTTCATTTTAAAGACCTCTATTAGGTCACCCCTCAGCCTTTTTTCAAGAGAAAAGAGACCCAGCCTGTTCATCCTTTCCCGATATGTATACCCTTGCATTCCTGGTATCATCCTTGTAAATCTTCCCTGCACCCTCTCCAGTGCCTCTATATCCTTTTTATAATATGGCGACCAGAACTGTACGCAGTACTCCAAGTGTGGTCTAACCAAGGTTCGATACAGGTTTAGCATAACTTCCCTACTTTTCAATTCTATCCCTCTAGAAATAAACCCTAGTGCTTGGTTTGCTTTTTTATGGCCTTGCTAACCTATGTCGATACTGTTAGTGATTTGTGTATTTGTACTCCGAGATCCCTTTGTTCCTCTACCCCACCTAGACTCACACCCTCCAAGTGATAAGTGACCTCCCTATTCTTCCTACCACAATGTCATACCTCACATTTATCTGTGTTGAACTTCAATTATTTGCCCATTCTGCAAGTTTATTAATGTCCTCCTGTAACTTGTTGCAATCCTCCTCAGTATTGACTATCCCCCCCCAATAAGAAGTAGGAGCAGGAGTAGGCTATGCAGCCCCTCGGGCCTGCTCCGCCATTCAATAGGATCATGGCTGGTATCATACACAAATTGAGAAATTGTGATTCCCAAGTCTAAATCGTTCATGTAAATTGTGAACAGCAGTGGTCCCAGCCCTGATCCTTGCAGAACACCACCACCCACCTTCTGCCCTTGTGAATAGCTACCCTTTACTCCCACTCTCTGCTTTCTGTCCTGAAGCCAGCCAGCAATTCATTCTGCTACCTGTCCCCTGACTCCGCACTCTCTGACCTTGTTCAGCAGTCTATCATGGGGCACCTTATCGAAGGCCTTTTGAAAATCTAGATATATTACATCTACTGCATTGCCCTTGTCTACTCTGTGCTGTATCGTTCTATGATTCCTGCTCTCTGGTGCGTTTGCTTAAGTTTGTTCTATGTTTTGCCTCCAGGCGAAGAAAACTAAATTCCTTCGGTTTCCGACAATCCCGCTGCAGCGCCCGCACTCTACAGGGTGAGCTGGAGCACGGAGCCTTAACCAGATGTGTTTTGTTCCCTTTCTGTACTTGTACCGCTAATAAATAAAAACAGAATCTGTCGCTGACTCTCCGCAGCAGTTTCCTAGAGCTTCAAACAATTGTCAAAAGCACCGAGGTTTCGATTTCTTTGTGAGTAACGTTCTCCCACCGGCCGCGGGCTTTGGCTCACGCTCGGGAAAGGGCCGAACTAGGAATCCAGGTGTTGGGGAATTGCATTTCTGGTTAGTAAATACAAATTCAGCACAAGACGCCGTCTCCGTACTCACATTCGCACGGCCTGTGCATGTGAACGTTAGCATTCTACCAGCAATCACACGAAAAGGTTAAGACGAAAAGCAGAGCGTGCGAGTGTATGTTCATCGTGGCCAGCGCTGCACTCCCTCGTTTACTGAATGATGGTAGATGTTATAAACATAGGGTTCTGAGGGGGGGGATGGACAGGGTAGATGCTGAGAGGCTGTTTCCCCCTGACGCGAGAGTCTAGAACCAGGGGTCACAGTCTCAGGATAAGGGGTCGGCCATTTCGGACTGAGATGAGGAATTTCTTCACTCAGAGGGCGGTGAATCTTTGGAATTCTCTGCCCCAGAGGGCTGTGGAGGCTCAGTCGTTGAGTCTATTCAAGGCTGAGATCGAGAGATTTTTGGACTCGAGGGGAATCGAGGGATCGGGCGGGAGAGTGGAGTTGAGGTCGATGATCAGCCGTGATCTCACTGAATGGCGGAGCAGGCTCGAGGGGCCGAATGGCCGACTCCTGCTCCTCATTCTTCTGTTTGTTAAGGGGTACGGTAGCATAGTGGTTAGGTTACTGGACTAGTAATCCAGAGGCCTGCACTGATGATCCAGAGACGTGAGTTCAGATCCCACCACAGCAGCTGGGGAATTTAAATTCAGTTAATTAAATAAATCTGGATTAAAAAGCTAGTATCAATAATGGTGACCTTGAAACTACCGGATTGTTGTAAAAACCCATCTTGTTCACTAAGGAAATACGTGACTATATGTGACTCCAGACCCACAGGAGTGTGGTTGACTCTGAAATGGCCGAGCGAGACACTCTGTTGTACCAAACCACTGCTGACAAAGTCAGCGCTGTGGGAGCACCTTCACCACACGGGACTGCAGCGGTTCAAGCAGGCGGCTCACCACCACTTTTGAGGGCGATTAGGAATGGGCAATAAATGTTGGGCCTTGCCAGCGACGGCCAGATCCCGTCAACGAGTAAATAAAAAGTGTTTAAGATAATATAAGAGATTATCAAAAGGGAATTGGGAAAATGTGGGACTGATTGGAGAGCTCTTTCAAAGGGCCGGCACAGGCACAATGGGCCGAATGGCCTCCTTCTGTGCGGTAAGATTCTATACAGATTATCTGGTCATTATCACATTGCTGTTTGTGGGAGCTTGCTGTGCGCAAATTGGTTGCCACGTTTCCAACATCACAACAGTGACCACACTTCAAAAAAAAAGGATTTCATTGGCTGTAAAGCGCTTACCGATGTCCCGAGACCATGAAAGATGCTATATAAATGTGAGTCTTTCTTTACATTGTGTGAGTGTATTAAGGTGCTTTCTATTAATATTAGGGCATGTGGCTAAAACAGTGTCACACCTGTACCTAGACATCTCGCTTATCGACGGGAAATTAAGACGGTAGCAGGGACGGGGCATAAACAGCCAAGCCCGATTCCATCCCCAGTCATTCAAAACACTGGTTAAAATTTAAAATAAAAATCTTGTACCAGAGACGGGAATTTGACTCGTTTGGTTACGGGCACCCCCCAAGGGTAGCGGGACTCACCCGCCAGAACTTTCCCATCTCTTAAATCAATGGGTTGGCCCTGACACGAGTGTTATCTCCCCCTCCTCCCCATCAACCCCAGGCTGGGGATTTGTCCCGCAGAACGGCAACGACCGTGGCATTTACAATTCCCCGCGCGCTTTTAATAAAAAAAACTTTTTTTTTTTAATATAAAAACATCTGTGGTTTAAAAATACAAACGCGAAATGAGAGGTTGCACGGCTCACGGACACGATGAAAACTTGCACGGTTAAGAGTTACGCCGTGATTGCCACGATGTGCGAAGGTGGTTGGTTGGTCCGGTCGCTTGGGCCGGGGTGCGGCTCTGGCAGTCAGTCCACCGGCAGGTCCTTCTGAAGGAGACACACCCACGGCGTCGACGCAGAACCCCTCTTTCCCCCGTCTCAGCGCGTCCCCTTCATCAGGCCTCCTCGCTCAGACTTGATCACTGAGAGGAACAGTTGGTTGCTGCGACGCCACTGGACGTCCCTTCGCCGTGCGCTTCGAGTTAAAGTGTTTATCGACGGCTTCGCCCGAGACTAGTGGCGCGGGCCGGGAGCAGGAACTCCATTATCGTTCTCTCAGTCAAAGTCATCGCTCTCCTCCGGGGCTCGCTGCTCCACGCTCGACCAGATCCCTGAGAAGAAAAAGAAAATCTTTGTAGACGTCTCTCTGAGAACAGCGCACGCTTACCTCACATTTACACCAACAACTTGCATTTATTCGGCGCCTTTAACGTCGTAAAATGTCCCAAGGCGCTTCACGGGAACGATCATCAATCAATTTGACACCGAGCCACATAAGGAGGTATTAGGACAGGATGAGCAAAAGCTGGGTCAGAGGTCGGTTTTAAAGAGCGTCTTAGTATAATGTGGGGAAATGTGAGGTTATTCACTTTGGCAGGAAGATTAGAAAAACTGAATATTTTTTAAATGGTGAGAAACTTTCAAATGTTTGGTGTTCAGAGAGATTTGGGTGTCCTCGTGCAAGAAACACAGAAAGCGAGCATGCAGGTACAGCAAGCAATAAGGACGGCAAATGGCATGTTGGCCTTTATTGCAAGGGGGCTTGGAGTATAAGAGTGAGGAAGTCTTGCTACAATTGTACAGGGCCTTGGTGAGACCACACCTGGAGTACTGGGCACAGTTCTGGTCTCCTTATCTGAGGAAGGATATACTTGTCTTGGAGGCGGTGTAACGAAGGTTCACTAGATTGATTCCTGGGATGAGAGGGATTGTCCTATGAGGAGAGACTGAGTAGATTGGGCAGATACTCTCTGGAGTTTAGAAGAATGAGAGGTGATCTCATTGAAACATATCAGATTCTGAGGGGGGTGATTGACAGGGTAGATGCTGAGAGGCTGTTTCCCCCTGGCCGGAGAGTCTTGAACCAGGGGTCACAGTCTCCGGATAAGGGGTCGGCCATTGAGGACTGAGATGAGGAGGAATTTCTTCACTCAGAGGGCGGTGAATCTTTGGAATTCTCTGCCCCAGAGGGCTGTGGAGGCTCAGTCGTTGAGTAGATTCAAGGCTGAGATCGAGAGATTTTTGGACTCGAGGGGAATCGCAGGATCGGGCGGGAAAGTGGAGTTGAGGTCGATGATCAGCCGTGATCTTATTGAATGGCGGAGCAGGCTCGAGGGGCCGAATGGCCGACTCCTGCTCCTATTTCTTGTGTTCTTAAAGGAGGAGGTAGCGAGGCGGAGAGGTTTAGGGAGGGAATTCCAGAGCTCGGGGCCCAGGCGGCTGAAGGCACGGCCGCCAATGGTGGAGCGATGGAAATCGGGGGATGCGCGAGAGGCCAGAATTGGAGGAGCGCAGAGATCTCAGGGGGGCTGGAGGAGGTTACAGAGGTAGAGAGGGGGTGAGGGCCATGGAGGGATTTGAACAGTAGGATGCGAATTTTAAAATCGAGGCGTCGCCGGACTGGGAGCCGGTGTAGGTCAGCGAGCACAGTAAAACCTGTTCGCACAGCCTCCTCTCTGAGTCAGCAGGCTGCAGGTTCGAGCCCCCATACGTCCAGGGCTTGAGCCCACAATCTGGGCAGCACTGAGGGAGCACTCCAGCGCCTTTCAGACCAGTTGTTAACTCGAGGACCCGGCTGGACATTAGGTAGCCCACGGCACTTTTACAGAAGAGCAGGGAGTTTGCCAGGTGTTCTGGGACATCGTTCTTCCCTCAGCCACCATCATCAAAAAGGATTAGCCGGCAATCTGTTGTTTGCGAGATCTTGCTGTGCACAAAATGGCTCCTTTGACCAAGCTTTTGGTCGCCTGTCCGAATATCTCCTGATGTGGCTCGGTGTCAAATATTGTCTGATTTACGCCCTTGTGAAGCACCCTGGGACGTTTTACTACATTAAAGGCGCCGAATAAAGGTAGGTTTTTGAATTGGCCTAGATAACAACAGACACCGCACTTCAATGTAATTCATTTTAATTTGGCTCGTTTGAGAGACACGATTACATAAAATGCCCAGGGAACAGAATAGCCATTAAGAGATTAATTGGTCATTCACCTCACCGCTGATTGGGTGATTATCCTGTGCTCAAATGGGCTGCTGCTTTTGCCGACGTTACAACGACATCCACCCAAGAGGGTAGACGGGGCCTCGGTTTAATGTCTCATCCAAAAGACGGTACCTCCGACAGTGCGGCGCTCCCTCAGTACTGCCCCTCAGACAGTGCGGCACTCCCTCAGTACCGCCCCTCCGACAGTGCGGCGCTCCCTCAGTACCGCCCCTCCGACAGTGCGGCGCTCCCTCAGTACCGCCCCTCCGACAGTGCGGCGCTCCCTCAGTACCGCCCCTCAGACAGTGCGGCGCTCCCTCAGTACCGCCCCTCCGACAGTGCGGCGCTCCCTCAGTACTGCCCCTCAGACAGTGCGGCGCTCCCTCAGTACCGCCCCTCCGACAGTGCGGCGCTCCCTCAGTACCGCCCCTCAGACAGTGCGGCGCTCCCTCAGTACCGCCCCTCCGACAGTGCGGCGCTCCCTCAGTACTGCCCCTCCGACAGTGCGGCGCTCCCTCAGTACCGCCCCTCCGACAGTGCGACGCTCCCTCAGTACCGCCCCTCCGACAGTGCGGCACTCCCTCAGTACCGCCCATCCGACAGTGCGGCGCTCCCTCAGTACCGCCCCTCCGACAGTGCGGCGCTCCCTCAGGACCGCCCCTCCGACAGTGCGGCGCTCCCTCAGTACCGCCCCTCCGACAGTGCGGCTCTCCCTCAGTACCGCCCCTCTGACAGTGCGGCGCTCCCTCAGTACCGCCCCTCCGACAGTGCGGCGCTCCCTCAGTACCGCCCCTCCGACAGTGCGGCGCTCCCTCAGTACCGCCCCTCCGACAGTGCGGCGCTCCCTCAGTACCGCCCATCTGACAGTGCGGCGCTCCCTCAGTACCGCCCCTCCGACAGTGCGGCGCTCCCTCAGTACCGCCCCTCCGACAGTGCGGCTCTCCCTCAGTACTGCCCCTCCCACAGTGCGGCGCTCCCTCAGTACCGCCCCTCCGACAGTGCGGCTCTCCCTCAGTACTGCCCCTCCCACAGTGCGGCGCTCCCTCAGTACCGCCCCTCCGACAGTGCGGCGCTCCCTCAGTACCGCCCCTCCGACAGTGCGGCGGAGGCACCCTCAGTACTGCCCCTCCGACAGTGCGGCGCTCCCTCAGTACTGGTACTGGGAGTGTGTGGGGCTGGACTGTGGGGCTTGAATCTCTGGAGTGGGGACTCGAACCCACAACCTTCTTACTCAGAGGCGACACACACACACTCGCTCACACACACACACACACACACACACATATATAAAAGAGTAGAGAATACTGGAAAAACACGGCTGATCCGTTGGTGTCTGTGGTTAACATTTTGGGGAAATTCGGGAAATTCTCCCTCGGCCCTACCTTTAGCCGCCTCCCTCCCCCCCAGACACTGATGGACCTGCCCCTCGTCTCCCTCCACTGATCCCTGTCCCCTACCTTGCCCTGGAGTGGAGGAGAGCAGCTCACTGCTGTCGATCCGCCCCTCGTTATAAAGGGCAAACTGTTGCAGTATTTTCTGCTTCGCCGGGTTCATGACGATCTGCCGACTGGGTAAAGACGAATCTGTGTTGAAGGAAAGAAAGAAAGAAAGAAGTTTAGCAGCAGGTCTCCGTGGCACGAGCTGTAAAGAAGCCGAATCTGGCCGGGAGTCCGAGAATGGTGCAGCACATGAGGCCATTCCGCCCATCCCACCTGTACTGGCTCTTTGCAAGAACTGTTCAATGTCGTCCCACACCCGGCTTGTTCCCCTTAGCCCCTGCAAATTGGTCCTTTTCAAGTGTTTATCCAGCTCCCTTTTGAAGAGACGGAGACGGGAGAGGGCTGGAGACAGACAGAGAGAGAGAGAGAGAGGCTGGAGACAGAGAGAGAGAGAGAGAGAGTGAGAGAGAGAGAGAGGGCTGGAGACAGACAGAGAGAGAGAGAGAGAGAGAGGGATGGAGACAGACAGAGAGAGAGAGAGAGAGAGAGGGGGCTGGAGACAGACAGAGAGACAGACAGAGAGGAGGGATGGAGACAGACAGAGAGAGAGAGGGATGGAGACAGAGAGAGAGAGAGAGAGATGGAGACAGACAGACAGAGAGAGAGGGAGACAGACAGACAGAGAGGGGATTGGGAGGGAGAGAGAGACGGAGACGGAGACAGAC
>NW_028225185.1:26497890-26559580 GCF_052327205.1 Somniosus microcephalus | reverse complement strand
CAGTCCGGGTAACCCGCTCGGTGACCGGCACGGGGAGTGTGCTTGGGGAGGGAGGCGGGGCGCAGGCTGCTGGCAGCGGCTTGGGGGTCGAGTCCTGGACGGACGGGCGGCCGATGCCGAGATCTGCCGCCGGACCCTCGCTGAGGGGACAGGCTTCCGCCGTCACGACCGCCGCCATCGTCCATCGAGCTCTCTCGTCGCTTTCCACCGGCTGGCACAGGCTGCTGAAGGAGAGGGAGCCCGTCGCGCTGCGGAGGGTCACCCGGGCTCTTGCCGTACGAGGTAGAGGTGCAGGAGGCTTCGCGCCCGTGCTGGGACAGAGACCGGCTCGCGTCCCGCCGCCTCTCGGTCTCCGGCGCCCTGTAGCCCAACCCGGGCGGGGTCGGAGAGGCGGAGTCGGAGGGGCATGAGTTCAAGCGGCCCTGAATTCTCCTGCGACGGGTAGCTCAGGCTGGAGTCGGTGCGCCGAGCGGGGCGGATCCACCGCTGGCCGGCGACAGCGAGGCGAACCTGTACGTGTTTTCCACTGGGCAGAGCGAGCTGCGCTGCAATCTATCCGCCAGTGCGTCTGCCGCGCGAGGGGCGGGGTCCGAGCTCCCAGCTGCCGAGAAGCCGGAGGGGGACTGGTCTGCCGGGGGGGCCGGAGCCCCGCAGATGCTTCTTCAACTCCTGCAGTCTCTCGTAAACCTGTGGGGGAAAGAGAGAGGAACGTGAAGGTGTGCTCGCAGCATCACTGCATCTCCCAGACTGCTCAAAGCGCTCGGTGTACAAACAATTACACTGCCCACGTTTAAAAAAAATTAGTTCCTGGGAAGTGGGCGTCGCTGGCAAGGCCAGCATTTATTGCCCATCCCCAGTTGCCCTCGAGAAGGTGGTGGTGAGCTGCCTTCTTGAACCGCTGCAGTCCGTGTGGTGAAGGTGCTCCCACAGTGCTGTTAGGGAGGGAGTTCCCAGATTTTGAACCCAGCGACGATGAAATGAACGGCCGATAGCTTGTTGTCAGCTGTGGCTCAGTGGGCAGTACCCTCGCCTCGGAGTCAGAAGGTTGTGGGTTCAAGTCCCACTCCAGGCCAACACTCCCAGTGCAGTGCTCAGGGAGCGCCGCACTGTCGAAGGGGGGGCGGTACTGAGGGAGCGCCGCACTGTCGGAGGGGCGGTACTGAGGGAGCGCCGCACTGTCGGAGGGGCGGTACAGAGGGGAGCGCCGCACTGTCGGAGGGGCGGCGCTGAGGGAGAGCCGCACTGTCGGAGGAGGGCGGCGCTGAAGGAGAGAGCCGCACTGTCGGAGGGGCGGCGCTGAGGGAGAGCCGCACTGTCGGAGAGGGGCGGCGCTGAGAGGAGAGCCGCACTGTCGGAGGGGGCGGCGCTGAGGGAGCACCGCACTGTCGGAGGGGCGGCGCTCCCTCAGCGCCGCACTGTCGGAGGGGGCGGCGCTGAGGGAGCGTCGCACTGTCGGAGGGGCGGCGCTGAGGGAGCGCCGCACTGTCGGAGGGGCGGCGCTGAGGGAGCGCCGCACTGTCGGAGGGGCGGCGCTGAGGGAGCGCCGCACTGTCGGAGGGGCGGTACTGAGGGAAGCGCCGCACTGTCGGAGGGGCGGTACTGAGGGAGCGCCGCACTGTCGGAGGGGTGGTACTGAGGGAGCGCCGCACTGTCGGAAAGGTGCCGTCTTTCGGATGAGACGTTAAACTGAGGCCCCGTCTGCTCTATCAGGTGGACGTAAAAGATCCCATGGCACTATTTTGATGAAGAGCAGGGGGGAGTTCTCCCCGGTGTCCTGGGGCCAATATTTATCCCTCAACCAACATCACTAAAAAAAGAGATGATCTGGTCATTATCACATTGCTGTTTGTGGGAGCTTGCTGTGCGCAAATTGGCTGCCGCGTTTCCTACATTACAACAGTGACCACACTTCAAAAAGCACTTCATTGTCTGTGAAGCGCTTTGGGACGTCCTGAGGTTGTGTGAAAGGCGCTGGAGAGATGCAAATCTCTCTTTTCTGGTCATGAAAGGCACTATTATTAAAAGGTCACCAACAGAACAACTGAGTCAGCACAGGCTGGGGGTGGAACCCGCACCCCAGGAAGGAGGCGGGGTGGGGAAAACAAAATGCCGAGGGAGGGCTGCGTGGTCGGAGGTGCCGCTCTGCAGGCCAGACATCAAACCCCAGGCGCTGTCTGCCTGTTTGCAGTGGCTGTGGGGGCTGAACGGCGGCCCGACCCCCTCCTAGTTTACCTCCAGAACGGTCACTGCCCTTCAGAGAGTCAGCTTCTGTACCTCAGACGCTTTGCGATTATCTGCAAGGATCGGTGTTGGGGCTGTTGCTCAACATCAAGGGTCGGGGGCGTTGGGGGGAACGGACGGTTCATGAGCAATACGACAACTTGTGCGGGTGTTGGATCCGAGGTAAACGATTGCCCGCTGGTTTCAACGGTGCCTGTTTTATATTCATGGCCCCTAGCTTCGGGACCTCCCTACAAGTGGAAACCTCTTCTCTACTTCTACCCTATCGAACCCCCTTCATGGTTTTAAAGTCCTCCATCAGGTCACCCCTCAGCCTTGGCTTTTCTGGAGAATTGAGCCCTAGCCCGTTAGAACATGAGCAATAGGAGCAGGAATAGGCCACTTGGCCCCTCGAGCCTGCTCCGCCATTCAGTAAGATCATGGCTGATCTTGGGCTCAAAGCCACTTCCCCGCCCACTCCCCATCTTGCAAAAATCTGTCTATCTCCCCCCTTAAATATATTTAATGACCCAGCCTCCACGGCTCTCTGGGGCAGAGAATTCCACAGATTTACGACCCTCCGAGAGAAGAAAATTCCTCCTCATCTCAGTTCTAAAAGGGCGACCCTTTATTCTGAGACTGTGCCCCCGAGTTCTAGATTTCCCCACGAGGGGAAACATCCTCTCTGCATCTACCCTGTCGAGCCCCCTCAGTATCTTATATGTTTCAATAAGATCACCTCTCATTCTTCTAAATTCCAATGAGTATAGACCCAACCTGCTCAACCTTTCCTCATAAGTCAAACCCCCTCATCTCTGGAATTAACCTCGTGAATCGTCTCTGAACTGCCTCCAATCCAAGTATATCCTTCCTTAAATAAGGAGACCAAAACTGTACGCAGTACTCCAGGCGTGGTCGCCTTATCTGAGGAAGGATGTTCTTGCCATGGAGGGAGTGCAGCGAAGATTCACCAGGCTGATACCTGGGATGGCAGGAATGACGTATGAGGAGAGATTGGGTCGATTGGGCTTATACTCGCTGGAGTTCTAGAAGAATGAGAGGGGATCTCATTGAAACTTATAAAATTCTAACAGGACTAGACAGACTAGATGCAGGAAGGATGTTCCCGATGGCGGGGGGGAGTCCAGAATCAGGGGTCACAGTCTAAGGATAAGGGGTAAGCCATTTAGGACAGAGATGAGGAGGAATTTCTTCACCCAGAGAGTGGTGAACCTGTGGAATTCTCTACCACAGAAGGCAGTTGAGGCCAATTCATTAAATATATTCAAGAAGGAGTTGGATATAATTTCTTAAGGCTAAAGGGATATGGGGATATGGGGAGAAGGCAGGGACAGGGTACTGAATTTGGATGATCAGCCATGATCTCATTGAATGGCGGAGCAGGCTCGAGGGGTCGAATGGCCGACTCCTGCTCCTATCTTCTATGTTTCTGTTTCAAGGTGTGGTCTCACCAATACCCTGTACAGTTGTAGCAGGACTTCCCTGCTGTTATACTCCAGCCCCCTTGAAATAAAGGCCAACAGTCCATTTGCCTTTTGGATTGCTCGCTGTACCTGCACGTTAACGTTGTGTCTTTCCCGATAGTTGGAATCTCAGAGTTCTGGGACCATCCTTGTCGTCATTTCTTAAGTTTTTTTTTGGAAGTGCAAAATCAATGGTTACCTTTGTCATTTTCGGGTCTCTTCTTCCTCTTGTGGTGGAGGCACTCGCAGGCCAGCTGGCAGAGCTGTACCGGGGCGGCCCCTGCACAGCCGCCCGCCTTCCTGTCCAAGTGTCGTCGGCAGATCCTCGCAGCCACCCGCCCCCGCGCTCTCTTCACCATCCTCTTCCTCCTCCTCCTCCTCCTCCTGGATGATATCTTTCTGTTTGCGAAAGATAAGGACCCGCGCAGGCATTGGTTCATGTCACTAAGGCACAGCGCGAGAGACGGGGCAACTTAACCTGCAGGGGCCGCCGCCGTTCTTCGAGTCCCGCGTCGTTACGCTACCCCGGAACCCGCGCGACTGCGCCCGAACCGGAGCCAAGCTCAAACTAACCATTTAACATAAGAGGTTAGTGTGCAAAATTAAAGCACGTGGGATTGGGGGTAATATACTGGCATGGATTGAAAATTGGTTAACAGGCAGGAAACAGAGAGTGGGAATAAATGGGTCTATTTCGGGGTGGCAGGCGGTGACTAGTGGGGTACCGCAGGGATCAGTGCTTGGGCCCCAGCTATTCAACAATATATATCAATGATGATTTGGGTGAGGGAACCAAATTTTAATATTTCCAAGTTTGCCGACGACACGAAACTAGGTGGGATTGTGAGTTGTGAGGAGGATGCAAAGAGGCTTCAAGGCGATTTAGAAAAGTTGAGTGAGTGGGCAAATACATGGCAGATGCAGTATAACGTGGATAAATGTGAAGTTATCCACTTCGGTAGGAAAAACAGAAAGGCAGAGTATTATTTAAATGGTGATAGATTGGGAAATGTTGATGTACAGAGGGACCTGGGTGTCCTTGTACACCAGTCACTGAAAGCAAACATGCAGGTGCAGCAAGCAGTTAGGAAGGCAAATGGTCTGTTGGTCTTCATTGCAAGAGGATTTGAGTACAGGAGCAAGGATGTCTTACTACAGTTGTACAGGGCCTTGGTGAGACCACACCTGGAGTACTGTGTGCAGTTTTAGTCTCCTTACCTAAGAAAGGATATACTTGCCAATAGAGGGAGTGCAGCGAAGGTTCACCAGATTGATTCCTGGGATGGCAGGACTGTCGTATGAGGAGAGATTGGGTCGACTAGGCCTGTATTCACTAGAGTTTAGAAGAATGAGAGGGGATCTCATTGAAACGTTTAAAATTCTGACAGGGCTAGACAGACTGGATGCAGGGAGGATGTTTCCCCTGGCTGGGGGGGGGTCTAGAACGAGGGGGTCACAGTCTCAGGATACGGGGATAGGACATTTAGGACTGAGATGAGGAGGAATTTCTTCACTCAGAGGGTGGTGAACCTGTGGAATTCTCTGCCCCAGAGGGCCGTGGAGGCTCAGTCGTCGAGTATATTCAAGGCCGAGATCGAAAGATTTTTGAATATTAAGGGAATCGAGGGATCGGGCGCGGGAACGTGGAGTTGAGGTCGAAGATCAGCCGTGATCTTACTGAATGGCGGAGCAGGCTCGAGGGGCCCGAATGCTGCTCCTATGTCTTGTGCCCTTCTAAACTCCAGGGAGTCCAGGCCCGTTCTACTCAATCTCTCCTCACAGGACATTCCAGGGATCAATCTAAGTGAACCTTCGTTGCACCCCCCTCCACCCCAACATGCAGCAAAAACAGCAGCCCGTGTGCGGCCCTTCCCCACCGTACCCCACCCACCCACCCCCGTGTCTCTCTCACACCCCCCCCTGCCTAAGGCCTGTCTGAAATACGCTGACAGGTCACGTCAGTCGAAGACGGGACTGCCCAGAGAGCACACTTTCAGCCACCGAGGGCGAAAGGCCTGCGTCTGCTAACCCACTGCACCAACCAAATAAATTACAGGAAACTCTCGATTTACCAGCACCTAAATAACCAGAAATCTCTCTTCACCGGCAAAATGCAGGAGTAGGTTCAGGTAAGTTTTACTTCATATTAGTGGCCGTGCAACCGGGGCTCCTGCACCTGTGGCCGTGTACGGGGCTCTCGTACCTTGGTAACTATACCTCTCTGTAAACCAGACTTTTTGATCAACCGGCACCCACGCCGGTCCCCGGATCAAAAAAGAGTTTCCTGTATATATTTTTTTAATGTAACCTCCCCGACGTCAGGCCCAGTTGAAACAGCTGGATGGTCAGGGTGAAGGCACAGCGTTGGTCGATGTCTGCACCACCCATTCGCCCCTTCCCGGCTCGGAGAGGGAGCAGGCTAGGGGAAATCTGCTTACGCTGGAAAGGAACCTCACCAGGTATTTGGGCTTTGTGGATCCTTCATTTTCCAGGGCTTTCATTCCAGTTACGACCTCCAACAAGACCTAGAAAGAGTAGGGGCGGGTGGGGGGGGGGGTTTGAAAAAAAAAGCGTTTCATTGAAAAGGAGTCAATCGCACTGGAATACCACGGTTAAAAGAAAGACAGACTCCCATTTCTCCAGCGCCTTTCCCCACCTCAGGACGTCCCAAAGCGCTTCACAGCCAATGAAAGACGTTTTTTGCGAAGTGTGGTCACTGTTGTAATGTAGGAAACGCAGCAGCCAATTTGTGCACAGCAAGCTCCCACAAACAGCAATGTGATAATGACCAGATCATCTGTTTTTCAGTGATGTTGGTTGAGGGATAAATATTGGCCCCAGGACACCGGGGAGAACTCCCCCCTGCTCTTCTTTGAAATAGTGCCTTGGGATCTTATACGTCCACCCGAGAGAGCAGGAGGGTTTAACGTCTCATCCGAAAGGCGGCCCCTCCGACAGTAGCGGCGCTCTCCTCGGTACCGCCCCTCCGACAGTGCGGCGCTCCCTCGGCACAGCCCCCTCCGACAGTGCGGCGCTCCCTCAGTACCGCCCCTCCGACAGTGCGGCGCTCCCTCAGTACCGCCCCTTCCGACAGTGCGGCGCTCCCTCAGTACCGCCCCTCCCACAGTGCGGCGCTCCCTCAGTACAGAGTAAAGCTCCCTCTACACTGTCCCATCAAACACCTCCCAGGGCAGGTACAGCATGGGTTCGATACAGAGTAAAGCTCCCTCTACACTGTCCCATCAAACACTCCCAGGGCAGGTACAGCACGGGTTAGATACAGAGTAAAGCTCCCTCTACACTGTCCCCATCAAACACTCCCAGGGGAAGTACAGCACGGGTTAGATACAGAGTAAAGCTCCCTCTACACTTTCCCCATCAAACACTCCCAGGGGAGGTACAGCACGGGTTAGATACAGAGTAAAGCTCCCTCTACACTGTCCCCATCAAACACTCCCAGGGCAGGTACAGCACGGGTTAGATATAGATTAAAGCTCCCTCTACACTGTCGCATCAAACACTCCCAGGGCAGGTACAGCACGGGGTTAGATACAGAGTAAAGCTCCCTCTACACTGTCCCCATCAAACACTCCCAGGGCAGGTACAGCACGGGTTAGATACAGAGTAAAGCTCCCTCTACACTGTCCCATCAAACACTCCCAGGGCAGGTACAGCACGGGGTTAGATACACTGTCCCCATCAAACACTCCCAGGGCAGGTACAGCACGGGTTAGATACAGAGTAAAGCTCCCTCTACACCATCCCATCAAACACTCCCAGGGCAGGTACAGCACGGGTTAGATACAGAGTAAAGCTCCCTCTACACTGTCCCATCAAACACTCCCAGGGCAGGTACAGCACGGGTTAGATACAGAGTAAAGCTCCCTCTACACTGTCCCCATCAAACACTCCCAGGGCAGGTACAGCACGGGTTAGATACAGAGTAAAGCTCCCTCTACACTGTCCCATCAAACACTCCCAGGGCAGGTACAGCACGGGTTAGATACAGTGTAAAGCTCCCTCTACACTGACCCATCAAACACTCCCAGGGCAGGTACAGCACGGGTTAGATACAGAGTAAAGCTCCCTCTACACTGTCCCATCAAACACTCCCAGGGCAGGTACAGCACGGGTTAGATACAGAGTAAAGCTCCCTCTACACTGTCCCATCAAACACTCCCAGGGCAGGTACAGCACGGGTTAGATACAGAGTAAAGCTCCCTCTACACTGTCCCCATCAAACACTCCCAGGGCAGGTACAGCACGGGTTAGATACAGAGTAAAGCTCCCTCTACACTGTCCCATCAAACACTCCCAGGGCAGGTACAGCACGGGTTAGATACAGTGTAAAGCTCCCTCTACACTGACCCATCAAACACTCCCAGGGCAGGTACAGCACGGGTTAGATACAGAGTAAAGCTCCCTCTACACTGTCCCATCAAACACTCCCAGGGCAGGTACAGCACGGGTTAGATACAGAGTAAAGCTCCCTCTACACTGTCCCATCAAACACTCCCAGGGCAGGTACAGCACGGGTTAGATACAGAGTAAAGCTCCCTCTACACTGTCCCATCAAACACTCCCAGGGCAGGTACAGTACGGGTTAGATACAGAGTAAAGCTCCCTCTACACTGTCCCATCAAACACTCCCAGGGCAGGTACAGCACGGGTTAGATACAGAGTAAAGCTCCCTCTACACTGTCCCATCAAACACTCCCAGGACAGGTACAGCACGGGTTAGATACAGAGTAAAGCTCCCTCTACACTGTCCCATCAAACACTCCCAGGGCAGGGACAGCGGTAGAATGTTGTGCACTCACCACCCCGAAGCTGTAGGTGTCCAGTTCCACCGCCAGCTGACCACTCTTGATGTACTCGATGGGGAGATACGCCAGCGTTCCCCGCAGCATCTGCGTCTGAGCCACGGTGCAGCTTTTACCGGAGTTGTTGGAGTAGCGGCTGAAACGTGCAAGTCCAAAGTCCCCCAGCTTCGGGACGAAATTCTCATCGAGGAGGATGTTGGAGCTGGAACGCAGGGGAACGTACAGAATGAGTCGCAAGAGGGCCAGTAATGAAGGAGGTCGAACTCTCAGCAATATTCGTAACAGACATTACCGAGTATATGTGGAATCCCTCTTATTATTCTGACCCAATCATTAATCTGTTTATTTAAAGAAAGGATCATAATAGTGCAGAGTGAGATTTTATCCACATTCAGTACAACTGTCAGCAAGAGTAATTTCACCCGAGTAAGTCCAATGTTTTTATTCATTTACAGGATGTGGGTGTCGGTGGCCAGGCCGGCATTTATTGCCCATCCCCTAGTCGCCCTTGAGAAGGTGGTGGTGAGCCACCTTCTTGAACCGCTGCAGTCCCGTGTGGTGAAGGTGCTCCCACAGTGCTGTTCGGGAGGTGTAATAGCGCCACCTGGTGGACTACTGATGTATATAATAATAAAGCCACGTGCAGTACAGTTCTTACCGGAAGCCATGTTGTGCAGTTGTATATGCTGTGTCTCAAGATATCACAGGAGGGAGTTCCAGGATTTTGACCCAGCGACGATGAAGGAACGGCCGATATATTTCCAAGTCAGGATGGTGTGTGTGTGTGTGTGAGACTTGGAGGTGGTTGCGTTCCCGTGCACCTGCTACCCTTGTCCTTCTAGGCGGTTGAAGTCACGGGTTTGGGAGGTGCTAGCGAGGAAACCTTGGCGAGTTGCTGCAGTGCATCTTGTAGATGGTCCACACTGCAGCCACGGTGCGCCGGTGGTGGAGGGAGTGGATGTTTAAGGTGGTGGACGGGGTGCCCGTCAAGCGGGCTGCTTTGTCCTGGATGGTGTCGAGCTTATTGAGTGCTGTTGGAGCGGCACTCATCCAGGCAAGTGGAGAGTATTCCATCACACTCCTGACTTGTAGGTGGTGGAGGGGCTTATGGAATTGATAGAATCACATGGGCATTCGTCCCGTCGTACCTGTGCTGTCTCTTTGAAAGAGCAGTTATGCTTAGTCCCCCCCCCTGCTTATTGTCTGTAACCCCGAAAAACCCTGATCCTCAAGCACCTGTCCGACTCCCGTTTAAAATTATTTATGGAATCGCCTGCCACCACCTTTTCAGGTCGAGCGCTCCCGATCCCGACAACTCTCCGAGTGTAAAAAATCTCTCCCCATCTCCCCTCTGGATCTTTTGCTGCCGATTTTGAAGCTCTGACCTCTAGTACGGAAACCAAACGGATACTATCCCTCATCTAAAAAAGGGAGAAAGGCAGATTAACGCTTCGGGATGTCGGAGCCTGCGCGGCCAAGCAACGGGTTTGAGATTACCTCTTCACGTCTCCGTGTATTAAGCTGGGATTGCTGGAGTGCAGGAACTGTATCGCGCGGGCGGCTCCGAGCGCTACCTCAAGACGCTGCGGCCAGGAAAGCGGAGCGGTGCTGTTCTGTGGCACAGGAGGAGGAAAATTAGACAGAAAAGGGGAAACAAAAAAAGGCCAAGATACTTTTCTTCAACAACCCGCATGCTTAACGTTGTGAAAACATCCTAAGGCGCTTCGTGGCGAGGGTTGTGGGGCTGGGGGGGGTGGGGAAGAGGAGAAACACAGGAACTGGGGAGCGGCGATGGGAGGGGGGGCGACCGAAGAGATAGGTTGTGAAGGTGTGACAGGAGATAGATGCGAGGCGGAGGAGTAGAGAGACCCCTGTAAAAGTAGTCTTAGCCTCTGAGCCACACACACACACCAGCCCAGGATAGAAACATAAAAGATAGGAGCAGGAGTCGGCCATTCGGCCCCTCGAGCCTGCTCCGCCATTTAATGAGATCATGGCTGATCATCCAAACTCAGTACCCTGTCCCTGCCTTCTCCCCATATCCCTTGATCCCTTTAGCCTTAAGAAATATATCTAACTCCTTCTTGAATATATTTAATGAATTGGCCTCAACTGCCTTGTGTGGTAGAGAATTCCACAGGTTCACCACTCTCTGGGTGAAGAAATTCCTCCTCATCTCTGTCCTAAATGGCTTACCCCTTATCCTTAGACTGTGACCCCTGGTTCTGGACTCCCCCACCATCGGGAACATCCTTCCTGCATCTAGTCTGTCCAGTCCTGTTAGAATTTTATAAGTTTCAATGAGATCCCCTCTCATTCTTCTAAACTCCCGCGAGTATAAGCCCAATCGACCCAATCTCTCCTCATACGTCATTCCTGCCATCCCAGGTATCAGTCTGGTGAATCTTCGCTGCACTCGTTCCATGGCAAGAACATCCTTCCTCGGATAAGACGACCAAAACTGCACACAATACTCAAGGTGTGGTCTCACCAAGGCCCTGTACAACTGCAGCAAGACCTCCTTGCTCCTGTACTCGAATCCTCTCACCAGGCAGCGACCAGGGGCAGGACCCCATGGTGGCTTTTCCCTCTCCCTAATCCCGGAGCGCTGCTCCCAACTACAGGAAGCCCAGCGCTGCCACGCGGACGCGATGGATCGGCGACATGGACTCCACACGCTGGACGGCTCTGTAGCTTTGAACAGTCTAAAAGGGAGGTGTCTCGGGGCTCGACCTCAATCCGCGCGAACTAGGCTGCTGATCGCTCAGCGATGTCCCGCCGCCCGCTCCTGAAACCAGCCGCCCTCCGGTCCCTTGCCCAAGTGATGGTTGGCAGGGTGTCCCCCCAGGCCGCTCGACTGCAGCCGAGCCCCGATGCCGACGCCCACAGGCCCCACAGCTCGGATGTTGAGGTTTCCCCACTGTGAGGGGAGCTCAGTTTTACTCGTGTGAACTTTGGGCTAAAGCTAGGGGGTGCTGGCAGTTGGCTAACCTGCTTCCGCAGTGGAAAGGTTTGCGAGGGGGGGGGGGGGGGGGGGGTGGGGGAGGGAGTGTCCGGGGTAATGACAACACAGAGCTGGGCCGTGACGCCCTCAAACAGCCTGTGTGCAGTTTTGGTCGCCTTATCTGAGGAAGGATATTCTTGCCATGGAGGGAGTGCAGCGAAGATTCACCAGACTGATACCTGGGATGGCAGGAATGACGTATGAGGAGAGATTGGGTCGATTGGGCTTATACTCGCTGGAGTTTAGAAGAATGAGAGGGGATCTCATTGAAACTTATGAAATTCTAACAGGACTAGACAGACTAGATGCAGGAAGGATGTTCCCGATGGCGGGGGAGTCCAGAATCAGGGGTCACAGTCTAAAGATAAGGGGTAAGCCATTTAGGACAGAGATGAGGAGGAATTTCTTCACCCAGAGAGTGGGTGAACCTGTGGAATTCTCTACCACAGAAGGCAGTTGAGGCCAATTCATTAAATATATTCAAGAAGGAGTTGGATATATTTCTTAAGGCTAAAGGGATCAAGGGATATGGGGAGAAGGCAGGGACAGGGTACTGAGTTTGGATGATCAGCCATGATCTCATTGAATGGTGGAGCAGGCTCGAGGGGCCAAATGGCCTACTCCTGCTCCTATCTTCTATGTTTCTATATCTGGCTCACGTGCGGAAGATGGGGGCTACCTTCAGGGATGGTAAACCCCTCCTCTCCATTGCCTCATCCGTTTTCAGCCCCTCCTCTGCAAGCCGTACTGACTTGCCATCGCGGTGGCAAAATTGCACAGGGGCCCAAGCAAGCTGCCTGGTACCCACGGCCAAAGTGGCCATTCTTCACCGAGGAGCCCAGGCGGCGAGCGCTGGCCGCGCTATTCGACCGGAGGAAAGCATCGCAACCAAATCTGATCCTGCCGGCGACTCGCGGCCACCCACCATCCAGCGGGGACCCCTCCCCACTGGGCGGTGATCAGCAGCAGGGAACCCCCTCCCCTCCCCTCCCCTCCGAGTAACCTTCTGCCTAATCTCAGGGCGCTAAGGCACATTGGCAGTGCCCCAACTGAGATTAGCCAACTCTGCACAGGCCGGGATGCGGCCTCGAGCCTTCCAGGCCTGTGTCCCTGCGCTACTCACTGGGGCAAACACTTTCAATATAAACGACATCTAAAACAGGAACCGACAACATCAGGAGGGGCTGGGTGAGAATTATTCCACCAAAGTGCCTGTACATCGAATGAGACAGCACAGGAGGCCACTCAGCCCATCGTGTCTGTGCCGGCTCTTTGAACGAGCTCTCCAATTAGTCCCACTCCCCCCTGCTCTTTCCCCACAGCCCGGCACATTTCTCCCCTTCAAGTATTTCTCCAATTCCCCTTTTGAAAGTCACTATTGAATCTGCTCCCACCGCCCTTTCAGGCAGCGCGTTCCAGATCATAGAAACATAGGAGCAGGAGTCGGCCATTCGGCCCTTCGAGCCTGCTCCGCCATTCAATATGATCATGGCTGATCCTCTATCCCAATACCATATTCCCGCTCTCTCCCCATACCCCTTGAAGCCTTTTGTGTCTAGAAATCTATCTATCTCCTTCTTAAATAGATTCAGTGACTTGGCCTCCACAGCCTTCACAACAACTCGCTACGTACACATTCCTTCTCATCTCCCCTCTGGCCCTTTTGCCAATCGCCTTAAATCTGTGTCCTCTGGTTACCGACCCTCCTGCCCACTGGAAACAGATTCTCTTTATTTACTCCGTCAAAACCCCCTCATGATTTTGAACGCCTCTATTCAATCTCCCCTTAACCTTCTCTGCTCTAAGGAGAACAACCCCAGCTTCTCCAGTCTCTCCACGTCACTGAAGTCCCTCATCCCTGGTACCATTCTGGTCAATCTCCCCCTTAACCTTCTCTGCTCTAAGGAGAACAATCTCAGCTTCTCCAGTCTCTCCACATCACTGAAGTCCCTCATCCCTGGAACCATTCTGGTCAATCTCCCCTTAACCTTCTCTGCTCTAAGGAGAACAATCCCAGCTTCTCCAGTCTCTCCACATCACTGAAGTCCCTCATCCCCGGTACCATTCTGGTCAATCTCCCCTTAACCTTCTCTGCTCCAAGGAGAACAATCCCAGCTTCTCCAGTCTCTCCACATCACTGAAGTCCCTCATCCCTGGTACCATTCTGGTCAATCTCCCCCTTAACCTTCTCTGCTCTAAGGAGAACAACCCCAGCTTCTCCAGTCTCTCCACATCACTGAAGTCCCTCATCCCTGGGACCATTCTGGTCAATCTCCCCTTAACCTTCTCTGCTCTAAGGAGAACAATCCCAGCTTCTCCAGTCTCTCCACATCACTGAAGTCCCTCATCCTGGTACCATTCTGGTCAATCTCCCCTTAACCTTCTCTGCTCTAAGGAGAACAACCCCAGCTTCTCCAGTCTCTCCACATCACTGAAGTCCCTCATCCCTGGTACCATTCTGGTCAATCTCCTCTGCACCCTCTCCAAGGCCTTGACATCCTTCCTAAAGTGCGGGGCCCAGAATTGGACACAATACTCCAGTTGGGGCCGAACCAGCGTTTTATAAAAGGTCTAGCGTGACTTCCTTGCTTTTATGCTCCATGGTTCTATTTATAAAGCCGTCTGCACACTCAGTACCTGACACTGAAGACGATCCTGCAGTGAGCCGTTTGGCATGTACACGTACACCAGGCAGTAGACGCCATCCTCCATGCAACAGCCGGCCAAATCCACGACGTTCGGGTGTGTCGGTACCTCAACAACAGAAGAAAAGCAAGAGGGGTCCAGGTCAAAAGCCTCACTCAGGGCTAAAGCAACAAGTGAATCTTGCAGAGCGGTACTTTGCAAATCGCAGCTTGTAAACCACACTCACTGATAAAGCTTCTCCAGCTCGGTGTGAAAACTCCCCTTCACTGTCTTCCAGTCCAAATCAGAATCCTAGAGAGAGAGGAGAAAAAGAAGAAAAAAACACCTCAACCAGCACTAGTCTTCGGGTGATGCACTGGACACGGGGCCAGATCAGCCCACTTCACCCGCAGAATCATAACATTTACAGCACGGAAGGAGGCCATTCGGCCCCTCGTGTCCGTGCCGGCCGACAAAGAGCTCTCCAACCTAATCCCACTGTCCAGCTCTCGGTCCGTAGCCCTGTGGGTTCCGGCGCTTCGAGTGCACATCCAAGTACTTTTTAAATGATGAGGGTTTCTGCCTCTACCACCCTTTCAGGCAGTGAGTTCCAGACCCCCACCACCCTCTGGGTGAAGAAAGTTCGCCTCAACTCCCCTCTAATCCTTCTCCCAATGACTTTAAATCTCTGCCCCCCCTGGTTACTGACCTCTCTGCTCAGGGAAATAGGTCCTTCCTATCCACTCTATCCAGGGCCCCTCATCATTTTTATACACCTCGATTAAATCTCCCCCTCAGCCTCCTCTGTTCCAGAGAAAACAACCCCGGCCTCTCCGATCTTTCCTCATCGCTAAGATTCTCCAGTCCTGGCAACATCCTCGGTAAATCTCCTCTGTACCCTCTCTAGGGCAATCACATCCTTCCTGTAATGTGGTGACCAGAACTGCACGCAGTACTCTGGCTGTGACCTAACTAATGTTTTATACAGTTCTAGCATAATCTCCCTGCTCTTGTATTCTATGATGGGACGGTAATTGGCCGGATTGGATTTGGCCTGCTTTTTGTGGACAGGACATACCTGGGCAATTTTCCACATTGTCGGGTAGCTGCCAGTGTTGTAGCTGTACTGGAACAGCTTGGCTAGAGGCGCGGCTAGTTCTGGAGCACAAGTCTTCAGCAAGACAGCCAGGATGTTGTCGGGGCCCACAGCCTTTGCTCTATCCAGTGCACTCAGCCGTTTCTTGATATCACATGAAGTGAATCGAATTGGCTGAAGACTGGCTTCTGTGATGGTGGGGATCTCGGGAGGAGGCCGATATGGATCATCCACTCGGCACTTCTGGCTGAAGATAGTTGCAAACACTTCAGCCTTGTCTTTTGCACTCACGTGCTGGGCTCCACCATCATTGAGGATGGGGATATTCATGGAGCCTCCTCCTCCCGTTAGTTGTTCAATGGTCCACCACCATTCACGACTGGATGTGGCAGGTCGGCAGAGCTTTGATCTGATCCGTTGATTGTGGGATCGCTCAGCTCTGTCTATAGCATGTTGCTTCCGCTGTTTAGCATGCATGTAGTCCTGTGTTGTAGCTTCCCCAGGTTGGCACCACATTTTTAGGTACGCCTGGTGCTGCTCCTGGCATGCTCTTCAACACTCCTTATTGAACCAGGGTTGGTCCCCTGGCTTGATGGGATAGGCCTGGCCATGAGGTTACAGATTGTGGTGGAATACAATTCTGCTGCTGCTGATGGCCCACAGCGCCTCATGGATGCCCAGTTTTGAGCTGCTAGATCTGTTCTGAATCTATCCCATTTAGCACAGTGGTAGTGCCACACAACACGATGGAGGGTGTCCTCAGTGTGAAGACGGGATATCGTCTCCACAAGGACTGTGCGGTGGTTACTGCTACCAATGCTGTCATGGACAGATATATCTGCGACAGATAGATTGGTGAGGACGAGATCAAGTAGGTTTTTCCCTCGTGTTGGTTCACTCACCACCTGTCGCAGGCCCAGACTGGCAGTTATGTCCTTCAGGACTCGGCCAGCTCGGTCAGTAGTGGTGCTACCGAGCCACTCTTGGTGATGGACATTGAAGTACCCCACCCAGAGTACATTCTGTGCCCTTGCTACTCTCAGTGCTTCCTCCAATTGGTGTTCAACATGGAGGAGTACTGATTCATCAGCTGAGGGAGGGCGGTAGGTGGTAATCAGCAGGAGGTTTCCTTGCCCATGCTTGACCTGAAGCCATGAGACTTCATGGGGTCCGGAGTCAATGTTGAGGACTCCCAGGGCCACTCCCTGCCTCCCGACTGTATACCACAGTGCCGCCACCCCTGGTGGGTCTGTCCTGCCGGTGGGACAGGACATACCCAGGGATGGTGATGGAGGAGTCTGGGACATTGGCTGAAAGGTATGATTCAGTGAGTATGACTGTGTCAGGCTGTTGCTCGAGTGGTCTGTGGGACAGCTCTCCCAATTTTGGCACAAGTCCCCAGATGTTAGTCAGGAGGACTTTGCAGGGTCGACTGGGCTGAGTGTGCTGTTGCCGTGTCCGAAGCTGGTGCCTAGTGGTGCGTCCGGATTTATTCTGGTTATTGTTTTTCACAATATATATTAATGATCTAGACGAGGGAACTAGATGTAATATCTCCAAGTTTGCAGATGACACAAAGCTGGGTGGGCGTGTGTGCTGTGAGGAGGATGCAGAGAAACTCCAGTATGATTTGGACAGGTTGGGTGATTATACTGCATCTGCCATGCATCTGCCCAATGTGGATAAATGCAAAGTTATCCACTTTGGTGGCAAAAACAGGAAGGCAGATTATTATCTGAACGGCAATAGATTGGGAGAAGGGGAAGTGCAACGAGACCTGGGTGTCCTTGTGCACCAGTCGCTGAAGGTAAGCATGCAGGTGCAGCAGGCGGTTAAGAAGGCAAATGGTATGTTGGCCTTCATAGCGAGAGGGTTCGAGTACAGGAGCAAGGATGTCTTGCTGCAGTTGTACAGGGCCTTGGTGAGACCACATCTTGAGTATTGTGTGCAGTTTTGGTCGCTTTATCTGAGGAAGGATGTTCTTGCCATGGAGGGAGTGCAGCGAAGATTCACCAGACTGATACCTGGGATGGCAGGAATGACGTATGAGGAGAGATTGGGTCGATTGGGCTTATACTCGCTGGAGTTTAGAAGAATGAGAGGGGATCTCATTGAAACTTATAAAATTTCAACAGGACTAGACAGGCTAGATGCAGGAAGGATGTTCCCGATGGCGGGGGAGTCCAGAACCAGGGGTCACAGTCTAAGGATAAGGGGTAAGCCATTTAGGACAGAGATGAGGAGGAATTTCTTCACCCAGAGAGTGGTGAACCTGTGGAATTCTCTACCACACAAGGCAGTAGAGACCAATTCATTAAATATATTCAAGGAGGAGTTAGATATATTTCTTAAGGCTAAAGGGATCAAGGGATATGGGGAGAAGGCAGGGACAGGGGACTGAATTTGGATGATCAGCCATGATCTCATTGAATGGCGGAGCAGGCTCGAGGGGCCGAATGGCCGACTCCTGCTCCTATCTTCTATGTTTCGTAGTGGTCCTGTACAACCGAGTGTCTCGCTCGGCCATTTCAGAGGGCAGTTAAGAGTCAACCACATTGCTGTGGGTTTGGAGTCGCATATCGGCCAGACCGGGTCAGGACGGCAGATTTCCTTCCCTAAAAGACATCAGTGAACCAGATGGGTTTTTAACGACAATTCGATAGTTTCATGGTCACCATTACTGACACTAGCTTTTTATTCCAGATTTATTTAATTAACTGAATTTAAATTCCCCAGCTGCCGTGGTGGGATTTAAACTCCTGTCTTTGCATTATTAGTCCAGGCCTCTGGATTACTAGCCCAGTGACATTACCACTACACTACCATTCCCGTATACAAAGGAAGGTATCCTGTCTGCCTTATTAACCACCTTTATCTACTACAGCCCCACTGTTTGAGGACTCCCCGACAGTAACAACGATCTCGGCATTTTCACTTGGGTTTATTTAACGTTTATACCACTAACAGATGCAGGGAACTTCCAGTCTCCCTGGACAAAGAGATTTGTTTCCAAGCACATGTATAGCGAGGGTGCAATAAACATTACTGCAGTAACAAAGCTCCTTAAATCTCTTTATTGCTGCAGTAAATCTTGGAACCACTTGTGGGAGACTAGAAAACTAGGGGGGCAATAAACACACAAATAAAAGACAGACTCACGTTTCTCCAGCGCCTTTCACCACCTCAGGACGTCTCGGAGCGCGTCACAGTCAATGCAGCACTTATTGAAGTGTGGTCACTGTTGTAGTGTAGGAAACGCGGCAGCCAATTCTGCGCACAGCAAGGTCCCACAAATAGTAATGAGGTAATGACCACAGTGCCAGCTGTGGCTCAGTGGGTAGCACCCTCGCCTCTGAGTCAGAAGGATGTGGGTTCACAGTCCCACTCCAGGGACTTGAGCACATAAAGCTAGGCTGACACTCCAGTGCAGTACTGAGGGAGCGCCGCACTGTTGGAGGGGTAGTACTGAGGGAGCGCCGCACTGTCGGAGGGGCAGTACTGAGGGAGCGCCGCACTGTCCGGGGGGGGGGGGTAGTACTGAGGGAGCGCCGCACTGTCGGGGGGGGGTGGTACCGAGGGAGCGCCGCACTGTCGGAGGGGCGGTACTGAGGGAGCGCCGCACTGTCGGAGGGGCGGTACTGAGGGAGCGCCGCACTGTCGGGGGGGCAGTACTGAGGGAGCGCCGCACTGTCCGGGGGGGGGGGGTAGTACTGAGGGAGCGCCGCACTGTCGGGGGGGGTGGTACCGAGGGAGCGCCGCACTGTCGGAGGGGCGGTACTGAGGGAGCGCCGCACTGTCCGGGGGGGGGGGGTAGTACTGAGGGAGCGCCGCACTGTCGGGGGGGGTGGTACCGAGGGAGCGCCGCACTGTCGGGGGGGGTGGTACCGAGGGAGCGCCGCACTGTCGGGGGGGCAGTACTGAGGGAGCGCCGCACTGTCCGGGGGGGGGGGGTAGTACTGAGGGAGCGCCGCACTGTCGGGGGGGGTGGTACCGAGGGAGCGCCGCACTGTCGGGGGGGGTGGTACCGAGGGAGCGCCGCACTGTCGGGGGGGTGGTACCGAGGGAGCGCCGCACTGTCGGAGGGGCGGTACTGAGGGAGCGCCGCACTGTCGGAGGGGTGGTACTGAGGGAGCGCCGCACTGTCAAAGGGGCGGTGCCGAGGGAGCGCCGAACTGTCGGAGGGGCGGTACTGAGGGAGCGCCACACTGTCGGAGGGGCAGTGCCGAGGGAGCGCCGCACTGTCGGAGGGGCGGTACTGAGGGAGCGCCGCACTGTCGGAGGGGCGGTGCCGAGGGAGCGCCGAACTGTCGGAGGGGTGGTACTGAGGGAGCGCCGCACTGTCGGAGGGGCGGTACTGAGGGAACGCCGCACTGTCGGAGGGGCAGTACCGAGGGAGCGCCGCACTGTCGGAGGGGCCGTCTTTCGGATGAGACGTTAAACCCTTCTGCTCTCCCGGGTGGACGTAAAAGATCCCAAGGCACTATTTCGAAGAAGAGCAGGGTGGAAGTTCTCCCTGGTGTCCTGGGGCCAATATTTATCCCTCAATCAACATCACTAAAAAACAGATGATCTGGTCTTTATCACATTGGCTGTTTGTGGGAGCTTGCTGTGCACAAATTGGCTGCCTCGTTTCCTACATTACAACAGTGACCACACTTCCGAAAAGTACTTCATTGGCTGTGAAGTGCTTTGGGACATCTGGTGGTCGTGAAAGGCGCTGGATAATACTTTAAGTGATGTTGGTTGGGGGATAAATACTGGCCCCAGGACACCGGGGAGAACTCCCCCCCTGCTCTTCTTCCAATAGTGGCCGTGGGATCTTTTTAGAGGGCAGACGGTGCCTCGGTTTAACGTCTCATCCAAAAGACAAGATGGTTACTAATAAATCCAATGGGAAATAAGGAGTGATTAGAATGTGGCTGATCCGTGACCTAACTCCAGGTACCTGCCTTTGGCCCATATCCCTTAATACCTTTGGTCCAGATTTAAAATTAACAATTGATCTAGCATCAATTGCCGCTTGCAACACTGACTGAAAAGGCAAGCCAACACGCCAAGAGCCACAACAGAAAAGTTGAAAAGGTAAGCATGCAGGTGCAGCAGGCGGTTAAGGCGGCAAATGGCATGTTGGCCTTCGTAGCGAGAGGGTTCGAGTACAGGAGCAAGGGTGTCTTGCTGCAGTTGTACAGGGCCTTGGTGAGACCGCACCTTGAGTATTGTGTGCAGTTTTGGTCGCCTTATCTGAGGAAGGATGTTCTTGCCATGGAGGGAGTGCAGCGAAGATTCACCAGGCTGATACCTGGGATGGCAGGAATGACGTATGAGGAGAGATTGGGTCGATTGGGCTTATACTCACTGGAGTTTAGAAGAATGAGAGGGGATCTCATTGAAACTTATAAAATTCTAACCGGACTAGACAGACTAGATGCAGGAAGGATGTTCCTGATGGTCGGGGAGTCCAGAACCAGGGGTCACAGTCTAAGGATAAGGGGTAAGCCATTTAGGACAGAGATGAGGAGGAATTTCTTCACCCAGAGAGTGGTGAACCTGTGGAATTCTCTACCACAGAAGGCAGTTGAGACCAATTCATTAAATATATTCAAGAAGGAGTTGGATATATTTCTTAAGGCTAAAGGGATATGGGGAGAAGGCAGGGACAGGGTACTGAATTTGGATGATCAGCCATGATCTCATTAAATGGTGGAGCAGGCTCGAGGGGCCGAATGGCCTCCTCCTGCTCCTATCTTCTGTGTTACTAGTTGCGTACCTCTTTCAACCTTTTAACAGCATACTCAGTGTGGCGCATCATCGCGCGGTACACGCAGCCGAAACCCCCTTCACCAATCTTCTGCTTCTCGGCGAAATTGTAGGTGCCCTTCTTGAGTTCGTGTAGCGGCCAATAAAACAGGTACTTCTCCACGGAGGCCGAGGACACGGGATGCGGTGAAGCAGAGGGCTGAGAGAGAGAGAGAGAGAGAGAGAGAGGGGAAAAAAATTTTTAAAAAGGAAATGTAACACGTGAGACACGTAACAAATCTCCCGAAGGCAATACGGAGGGTCCGCTAAGGACAGGAACATACCACATAACACGCAATGTATTATTCTGCTGCATGGAGTGTAGTGGGCGGCCCTTTAAGGCTACATGGTCCGACTGCTGTTAAGTAAACAATGGATGAGTTCATGCAGAATTCTGAGGCAGTAGATATTGTGGCTCCGGCATTGCGTATTCCTGGCGAGTGCCTTTGACTCTTCATACACAGGAAGTTCACTGTGACAGGGAAGAGTGACATACAGGAAGTGTGGCCCCAGGTGTACTTTTAAAAAAAATAAAATTAAAAAAGTGCTGGATGGACAGATGGCTCCTGAATATAGATTGCTGAATGAATGGATGGATGGATTACAAATTAAAATATTTCGAAGTAGAAGTTGGCTATTCTTTGCTGCAGGGTTTATAGTCAGACGTGGGTCAGCCCCTCACACAGGAGAGTTATTTAACTGCAGTCTGGCCCCCCGTGTCCCTCTTTATCGCCTAATGCTCTCCCGCCCTCTCCTGGCCAAGTGACCGTTCTATAGAGCGAGCGTCTGCAGTGTGTACCATCTACAAGATGCACTGCAGCAACTCGCCAAGGCTTCTTCGGCAGCACCTGCCAAACCCGCGACCTCTTCCACCTAGAAGGACAAGGGCAGCAGGCGCATGGGAACACCACCACCTCCAAGTTCCCCTCCTAGTCACACACCATCCCGACTGGGAAATATATCGGCCGTTCCTTCATCGTCGCTGGGTCAAAATCCTGGAACTCCCTCCCTAACAGCAATGTGGGAACACCTTCACCACACGGACTGCAGCGGTTCAAGAAGGCGGCTCACCACCACCTTCGCAAAGGCGATCAGGGATGGGCAATAAATGCTAGGCCTTGCCAGCGATGCCCACATCCCAGGAACGAGAAAGAAAAGGGCTATTCATTCATGGGGGCGGCACAACCAAATTCAATCACCAGGAGTCCACACGCATGTGGATTTCGCAATGGGGCTCACTGACTGAAGGTCGGGTCTAGGAGGGCTCCGGTTGATGCTGAAGGTAAGCATGCAGGTGCAGCAGGCGGTTAAGAAGGCAAATGGTATGTTGGCCTTCATAGCGAGAGGGTTTGAGTACAGGAGCAAGGATGTCTTGCTGCAGTTGTACAGGGCCTTGGTGAGACCACACCTGGAGTATTGTGTGCCGTTTTGGTCGCCTTATCTGAGGAAGGATGTTCTTGCCATGGAGGGAGTGCAGCGAAGATTCACCAGACTGATACCTGGGATGGCAGGAATGACGTATGAGGAGAGATTGGGTCGATTGGGCTTGTACTCGCTGGAGTTTAGAAGAATGAGAGGGGATCTCATTGAAACTTATAAAATTCTAACAGGACTAGACAGACTAGATGCAGGAAGGATGTTCCCGATGGTCGGGGAGTCCAGAACCAGGGGTCACAGTCTAAGGATAAGGGGTAAGCCATTTAGGACTGAGATGAGGAGGAATTTCTTCACCCAGAGATTGGTGAACCTGTGGAATTCTCTACCACACAAGGCAGTTGAGGCCAATTCATTAAATATATTCAAGAAGGAGTTGGATATATTTCTTAAGACTAAAGGGATCAAGGGATATGGGGAGAAGGCAGGGACAGGGTACTGAATTTGGATGATCAGCCATGATCTCATTGAATGGCGGAGCAGGCTCGAGGGGCCGAATGGCCGACTCCTGCTCCTATCTTCGATGTTTCTATGATGCGTCCCCTTCCTCACGCTGCAGCCTATCAACGCCCTCACCCGCCCCCCCCCCCCAAACCACCCCAGTGCAGCGCATCTTTCCAATGAGCCAGCGAGGGGGCGGGGGGGGGGTGGGGAGAGGCGGTAGAAGTTGCTAAAGACGAAATATTTGTTGTGTAAATTTACATCCTCCTCCAGAGACTTTGTTGCTTTCAATTAAAAAGTTATAATTACCTTACTTAAACTGCCCACACCAACAGAGCTGGAGCTGCCGGGATCTGTAAACATGCTGGGCGGAGGAGTGGACGGGCGGGGCAACTTGGCTTTAGGCACTGAAATCAACAGGAGAGAAAGAGAATCAAATAAAAGGCGGCCACGCGACGGTCAGCCGTGCAGTATTTCCATCTTCGTATAGGCCAGCGGGCAACCACCCCGTCCCTGGACACACAAGTAGCACTCCCCCAGGTGTAAGGAAGGCAGAGGTCCTAGGCTAGGTTTGAGTACAGGAGCAAGGATGTCTTGCTGCAGTTGTACAGGGCCTTGGTGAGACCACACCTTGAGTATTGTGTGCAGTTTTGGTCGCCTTATCTGAGGAAGGATGTTCTTGCCATGGAGGGAGTGCAGCGAAGATTCACCAGACTGATACCTGGGATGGCAGGAATGACGTATGGGGAGAGATTGGGTCGATTGGGCTTATACTCGCTGGAGTTTAGAAGAATGAGAGGGGATCTCATTGAAACTTATAACATTCTAACAGGACTAGACAGACTAGATGCAGGAAGGATGTTCCCGAAGGTCGGGGAAGTCCAGAACCAGGGGTCACAATCTAAGGATAAGGGGTGAGCTATTTAGGACAGAGATGAGGAGGAATTTCTTCACCCAGAGAGTGGTGAACCTGTGGAATTCTCTACCACACAAGGCAGTAGAGGCCAATTCATTAAATATATTCAAGAAGGAGTTGGATATATTTCTTAAGGCTAAAGGGATCAAAGACTATGGGGAGAAGGCAGGGACAGGGTACTGAATTTGGATGATCAGCCATGATCGCATTGAATGGCGGAGCAGGCTCGAGGGGCCGAATGGCCGACTCCTGCTCCTATCTTCTATGTTTCTAGGACGAAGGGAGGAAATTGATCAGTTATCCACCTCTCCGTGGCACAGCTCACAGCTCTTGACGTTGCTGGGTGTGTGTTCAGCCCACGTACCTTGTGCAAATGGTTGTTCTTCCCTCCGCCGAGGCGTCAGTGTCAAGGGGGTACCGAGCGGTGAAGGACACGGCAGCTGAGCCTGGGCCGGTTACCCCCTCTTCAGCACAATTCACGGTGCCACCCCCGCCCCCACCCCCCCGACTCCGCTACCACCCTCCCCGAGATCAGGGACACAACCTGGGACTCCCGGATCGGTGCGGCTCAGTAGCACACCGTGGCGGGGGGGGGGGGGGGGGGGGAGGGGGAGAGGGGGGGAGCGAGCGGCAGAGACTTCAGGAAGCGCGCCGAGAAACACGCAGTCTGCCGCGCAAGCTTTCCGCTTACTTACGAGGAGAGTCGATGGTCACGGTTTCCTGCTCGCTCGGCTTGATGTCGCGGCTCTTCCCAGGGCTCGACCAGGGGGCCGGCGGGGTGGGTGCTGGTGCTGGTGCTGGCGAGGGCTCCACGGCTGGCAAAGGGAGGTACGGATCCATCCTGGGAGGCGGAGCATAGACAGTAGGCCTCCCTAGAGCACACAAAAAGCACAGACACACACACACACACACTCATTAAAATAAGCGGTCAGATTTTGTCTCAAGTCTACTGTTAATCCCCCCCTCCACCCCGGCTAGGGGCAGATTGCTGGGGGCGGGGTTGGGATGTAGTAAATCTTCGATTCTAAGAAAACTACTAGGCACTTGGTCTAAGCGTTAAACAAAGCTTTAATCAACTGTTTTACAACATGGAGGTCTAGTTGTGTCCTTCACTAGTTCCTGTTAAAGAATGTCCTGAGCAAGCTGGGCCCGTGCCCGAGTATTTATACTCTCCCTGGACAGCGCCACCAGTAGGTCGCCCAGTATTATTTCCTCAGTCATTCCCACATAAATGACAAGATTCATGTCACTTCCCACTTGACTTCAGAGACATTGCAAGTCACCGAACTAACAACCTGCTTTGTCCTAGATACACAAACTCAAGAAGCAGTTCTATCCCCGCCCAAGCCCGTTGTTCTTACGTCCCCCCGCCACACCAGCCCATTAAATTCTGGCTGTGGGACGTTTTACTAAGTTAAAGGCATTATATAAACGCAAATTGTCGTGGCTGTGGTGATCGTGCGTCGCTGGACTCCACTGAAACAGCGCTGCCGCAGTGAGGGTCTCGGAACATCCGACTCCTGCTGGAGAATGCGCGCGTCTGCGCTGGATCGAGCTCCAGTGCGACGCCCACCCCAGTCGAATAGCCCGCCGACAAGTCACGGTCGGGGCTCACTCACATGAAGACTGGGCGAGATATCGCGTGGTGCTCGTGAAGCTGCTCCCCAGCGAGGGTCAATACCCGCGGGCCCACAGAGAGAAGGGGAGGGGGGGGGGGGGTGGGTAGGGTATGTTCGTTAAGCACCCCGCCCCAAGCCGCCAGCCATTTATGGGCTGCAGAATTCTACAGGCAAGCTGTGGAGTCACCGGACGTGCTCCCAACCTCCCTCTGCTCTCCCCTCCGACTCAGGGTGCCCCAGGGAAGGGAAATGATGCGTCTCTCCCTCCCCACGGAAGTGTTTTCAATCCCTGGTTTCTGGAATTTGAGGAACAGCGGGCTGCAGAGTGAGTGCATTTCTGGACGGGGGCGGGAAGTCCCACAGCTTGCTCGCGGCTAGAATCACAGCTTCTATACGTAGGCTGTGTGTGTTGGGGTCTGCGTGGATGGCAGAGCTCTCTTGCAATCCTGAACGGGAGAGGGGCTGCCCCAATGTGGACGCAAGGATGGTTTCTGCACAGACAATATCCCGCATCGTGCCCCGAAATAGAATAGGTTTATTCGTAAAACCTGCGCGACGCAATCTTGAACATTTCAGCATTAACCCTCTCTGCGTCAGCCGTGGATCACTGGGTCGCACTCTCGCCTGAGTCAGGAGGTTCTGGGTTCAAGTCCCACTCCAGAGACTTGAGCACAAAATCTAGGCCGACACTCCCAGTGCAGTACTGAGGGAGCGCCGCACTGTCGGAGGGGCGGTACTGAGGGAGCGCCGCACTGTGGGAGGGGCGGTACTGAGGGAGCGCCGCACTGTCGGAGGGGCGGTACTGAGGGAGCGCCGCACTGTCGGAGGGGCGGTACTGAGGGAGCGCCGCACTGTCGGAGGGGTGGTGCTGAGGGAGCGCCGCACTGTCGGAGGGGCGGTACTGAGGGAGCACCGCACTGTCGGAGGGGCGGTGCGGAGGAAGCGCCGCACTGTCGGAGGGGCGGTACTGTGGGAGCGCCGCACTGTCGGGAGGGGCAGTACTGAGGGAGCGCCGCACTGTCGGAGGGGCGGGTACTGAGGGAGCGCCGCGCTGTCGGAGGGGCGGTACTGAGGGAGCGCCGCACTGTCGGAGGGGCGGTACTGAGGGAGCGCCGCACTGTCGGAGGGGCGGTATTGAGGGAGCGCCGCACTGTCGGAGGGGTGGTACTGAGGGAGCGCCGCACTGTCGGAGGGGCGGTACTGAAGGAGCGCCGCACTGTCGGAGGGGCGGTACTGAAGGAGCGCCGCACTGTCGGAGGGGCGGTACTGAGGGAGCGCCGCGCTGTCGGAGGGGCGGTACTGAGGGAGCGCCGCGCTGTCGGAGGGGCGGTGCGGAGGGAGCGCCGCAATGTCGGAGGGGCGGTACTGAGGGAGCGCCGCACTGTCGGAGGGGCGGTACTGAGGGAGCGCCACACTGTCGGAGGGGCGGTACTGAGGGAGCACCGCACTGTCGGAGGGGCGGTGCGGAGGGAGCGCCGCAATGTCGGAGGGGCGGTGCGGAGGGAGCGCCGCAATGTCGGAGGTGCGGTACTGAGGGAGCGTCGCACTGTCGGAGGTGCCGTCTTTCGGATGAGACGTTCACCTGAGGGGGCAGACGGGGCCTCAGTTTGACGCAAAAGATCCCACAGCACTATTTCGAAGAAGAGCAGGGGGGAGTTCTCCCCGGTGTCCTGGGGCCAATATTTATCCCTCAACCAACATCACTAAAACAGATGATCTGGTCATTATCACATTGCTGTTTGTGGGAGCTTGCTGTGCGCAAATTTGCTGTCGTGTTTCCTACATTACAACAGTGACCACACTTCAAAAAGTACTTCATTGGCTGTGAAGCGCTTTAGAATGTCCCGACATGGTGACAGGCGCCGGAGAAACTCAAGTCTTTCTTTCTTTTTTGTCTCCGTGCCATTTCAACCGGCCGACACTTATCAAAACAGGAGTACGGACACGGAAGGCCATTTGACCCACGCAGGCTCACCGACCCTCCGTCCCCGCCCACGCTCATCCTTCAACCAACACCGCCAAAACAGTAACTGGATACTGTTCTTATTGCAACGGAACTGAATACCAGGCGCTGTGTACAACGGGCGGCTGTTCCGACCCCGCTCGCTGTGTACAACGGGCGGTCCGACCCCGCTCGCTCCGTGTACAACGGGCGGTCCGACCCCGCTCGCTCCGTGTACAACGGGCGGTCCGACCCCGCTCGCTCCGTGTACAACGGGCTGTCCGACCCCGCTCGCTCCGTGTACAACGGGCGGTCCGACCCCGCTCGCTCCGTGTACAACGGGCGGCTGTTCCGACCCCGCTCGCTCCGTGTACAACGGGCGGTCCGTCCCCGCTCGCTCCGTGTACAACGGGCGGTCCGACCCCGCTCGCTCCGTGTACAACGGGCGGTCCGACCCCGCTCGCTCCGTGTACAACGGGCGGTCCGACCCCGCTCGCTCCGTGTACAACGGGCGGTCCGACCCCGCTCGCTCCGTGTACAACGGGCGGTCCGACCCCGCTCGCTCCGTGTACAACGGGCGGTCCGACCCCGCTCGCTCCGTGTACAACGGGCGGTCCGACCCCGCTCGCTCCGTGTACAACGGGCGGGCGGTCCGACCCCGCTTGCTCTGTGTACAACGGGCGGTCCGACCCCGCTCGCTCCGTGTACAACGGGCGGTCCGACCCCGCTCGCTCCGTGTACAACGGGCGGTCCGACCCCGCTCGCTCCGTGTACAACGGCTGGTCCGACCCCGCTCGGTGTACAACGGGCGGTCCGACCCCGCTCGCTCCGTGCTGTGTACAACGGGCGGTCAGACCCCGCTCGCTCTGTGTACAACGGGCGGTCCGACCCCGCTCGCTCTGTGCTGTGTACAACGGGCGGTCCGATCCCGCTCGGTGTACAACGGGCGGTCCGACCCCGCTCGCTCCGTGCTGTGTACAACGGGCGGTCAGACCCCGCTCGCTCTGTGTACAACGGGCGGTCCGACCCCGCTCGCTCTGTGCTGTGTACAACGGGCGGTCCGACCCCGCTCGCTCCGTGTACAACGGGCGGTCCGACCCCGCTCGCTCCGTGTACAACGGGCGGTCCGACCCCGCTCGCTCCGTGTACAACGGGCGGTCCGACCCCGCTCGCTCTGTGCTGTGTACAACGGGCGGTCCGACCCCGCTCGCTCTGTGCTGTGTACAACGGGCGGTCCGACCCCGCTCGCTCTGTGCTGTGTACAACGGGCGGTCCGACCCCGCTCGCTCTGTGCTGTGTACAACGGGCAGTCCGACCCCGCTCGCTCCGTGTACAACGGGCGGTCCGACCCCGCTCGCTCCGTGTACAACGGGCGGTCCGACCCCGCTCGCTCCGTGTACAACGGGCGGTCCGACCCCGCTCGCTCCGTGTACAACGGGCGGTCAGACCCCGCTCGCTCTGTGTACAACGGGCGGTCCAACCCCGCTCGCTCTGTGTACAACGGGCGGTCCGACCCCGCTCGCTCCGTGCTGTGTACAACGGGCGGTCCGACCCCGCTCGCTCTGTGTACAACGGGCGGTCCGACCCCGCTCGCTCTGTGCTGTGTACAACAGGCGGTCAGACCCCGCTCGCTCCGTGTACAACGGCCGGTCCGACCCCGCTCGGTGTACAACGGGCGGTCCAACCCCGCTCGCTCCGTGTACAACGGGCGGTCCGACCCCGCTCGCTCCGTGTACAACGGGCGGTCCGACCCCGCTCGCTCTGTGCTGTGTACAACAGGCGGTCAGACCCCGCTCACTCTGTGTAAAACGGGCGGATGGTCAGACCCCGCTCGTTCTGCACTACAGCCAGATACGGAATTCTCGGCCACGATCTCTCTGTGTTGAAAGCTGCGCTCCTCCAATTCCGGCCTCTCGCACGTCCCCCGATTTCCATCGCTCCGCCATTGGCGGCCGTGCCTTCAGGCGCCTGGGCCCCGAGCTCTGGAATTCCCTCCCTAAACCTCTCCGCCTCTCTCTCCTCCATTAAGACGCTCCTTAAAACCGACCTCTTCGACCCAGCTTTTGGTCACCTGTCCCTGATATTATGTGGCTCGGTGTCAAATTTATTGTCTGATTATACTCCTGTGATGCGCCCTGGGACGCTTCACTACGTTAAAGGCGCCGGATAAATTCATGTTGTTGTTGTTGAAAGTGCTGCGGTGAAGAGAGCGATTCAAACTTGCAATTCCAGCTGTGGCCTGCGAGTGGCACCGGACGAACAGAACAGCATCACTGGGACATGGATTTCTGCGTCCACAGGGGAATTAAAAGCTGCCGTGGTCAGAGAGGAGACTGTGTGTGACGCAGTTTAATCAGGAGAGAGGCTGCTCCTCGCAATGGCTGCCGTGACAGCCACAGAGTATAAATGGGCAGGGGGGGCGGGGGGGGAAAGTTAACAGGAGGGGCTCGCGCTAAGCCAGCTCGTGCCCTGACATCGTGATCAGAGGAGACAAATGGCAGGGAAATCTGCCCAATGTTGAAACATTAAGCTACGTATTAAAATGCTCGTGCCTGTGTGTTGTACTATTGCCGAGTCCACTGGAGCAATCAGATTACTCCGGGTCCCTTCATCTGGCTCCGACACTCGGGGCACTGCTCCCACCCTCCGCCACATCCCCAGAGGTGATCGCTAACGCTCGCCGCGACTTCCCGCTCAAGCTTCGCGAACCCCTCCCACTTCCAAACAGCGTATCCCCCAACTCAACCTGGTGTCACCCGGGGGAACCAGCGGTGAGGTACCGCAGCTCACGGTGGTGGGAGACGCTTCACAGAGGGAGTGTCCTTGTGCACCAGTCGCTGAAGGTAAGCATGCAGGTGCAGCAGGCGGTTAAGAAGGCAAATGGTATGTTGGCCTTCGTAGCAAGAGGGTTCGAGTACAGGAACAAGGATGTCTTGCTGCAGTTGTACAGGGCCTTGGTGAGACCACACCTGGAGTATTGTGTGCAGTTTTGGTCGCCTTATCTGAGGAAGGATGTTCTTGCCATGGAGGGAGTGCAGCGAAGATTCACCAGGCTGATACCTGGGATGGCAGGAATGATGTATGAGGAGAGATTGGGTCGATTGGGCTTATACTCGCTGGAGTTTAGAAGAATGAGAGGGGATCTCATTGAAACTTAGAAAATTCTAACAGGACTAGACAGACTAGATGCAGGAAGGATGTTCCCGATGGCGGGGAGTCCAGAACCAGGGGTCACAGTCTAAGGATAAGGGGTGAGCCATTTAGGACAGAGATGAGGAATTTCTTCACCCAGAGAGTGGTGAACCTGTGGAATTCTCTACCACACAAGGCAGTTGAGGCCAATTCATTAAATATATTCAAGAAGGAGTTGGATATATTTCTTAAGGCTAAAGGGATCAAGGGATATGGGGAGAAGGCAGGGACAGGGTACTGAATTTGGATGATCAGCCATGATCTCGTTGAATGGCGGAACAGGCTCGAGGGGCCGAATGGCCTACTCCTGCTCCTATCTTCTATGTCATGTTCTCTTTAAGCTGTGCGGCCGCAGCAGCCGGCTCTTAAAGGGGAAAAAAACGAATGCATGCAGCGCACCCTGAAAAAATAAATTAAATTAAAAGGGAACATTGGTCCCGATTCCTCTCAGTAAGCACGGCGGCCAAAGCTAAACGCGCCTCTCCCCAACACTTTGCGTTTGCACCAGAAAAGCCAGTTCCCGCAGGTGGACCAAGGTTTAGATTTACAACTTAACCGCCCCCGCGAAAAGCCGGCGATGCGGATCAGCCGCTCGCGATAGGGACGGTTTCTACGACGCGCGGCCGATCTGCAACACCCACGGCAAATTACACGGAGTGCAACGTGGAATGCCCACTGCATTCGATCGAGAAAGGTGGTAAATACGGCACGATTCGGCCACATGGCATTCAGGCTCAAACCAAACAATTCCAATTTATTTACAAATAGGATGATTACACTGAAGCCATAACACACAGTAAGTAACTGAAGCTGCACAAGATATTTAAAGTCTTTGGACGCGATTTCTTACACAGCCCGATAATCCGCCAGACCAGTGAAGGAAAACACCTTTATATATTCTTGAAGTTGTTGGTATGGCGATAATCTTGCCCACTACATGTCATCTGAGAAAACGCACACTTCATCTCGGCCAAGAATTGGTTTTAATCACTTTCCACCCCAATCACTGTCCAACAACTCCATCGCGACTCTGCACTGCAGTACACTACCTTGGAAGTTTCGAGGACAGGAGGCAGCCATTCGGCCCATCGCGCCTGTGCTAGCTCTCTGCTAGGAGCAGCTCAAAACTAATGGTATTGCCCCCCGTAGCCCTGTATCTTCCCTCTGCTTCAAAAATATCTATCCACTTTTCCCTTAAAGGATGCAACAATCTCTGCCTCGACTGCTCCCTATGATAACTCACTGCCCAAGGTAATGCGCGGTCAAGGGCCACTTGCTGCGCCCGTCAGCCTTCCTGTCGTGGAAAGGACTCACTGGCTGCGATGCTGCACCTCGGCATGAGTCAGCACCTTCAGGGGAGTAGGGAAAAAACCTGGGATGGGGGAACAAGCCAGCAAGCTTTGACTGGGTGGGGTGAGCGGAATTGACTGGGGAGGGCAGGGAATTTTTTTGAGGATGTAACTGATAGAATAGATAAGGGAGAACCAGTGGATGTGGTGTATTTGAACTTTCAGAAGGCTTTTGAGAAGGTCCCGCATAAGAGATTGGCGTGCAAAGTTAAAGCACATGGGATTGGGGGGTAAGGTACTGACTTGGATAGAGAACTGGTTGGCAGGCAGGAAGCAAAGAGTTGGAATAAACAGCTCTTTTTCCGAGTGGCAAGCAGTGACTAGTGGGGTACCGCAAGGATCGGTCCTTGGACCTCAGCCATTCACAATATATATTAATGATCTAGACGAGGGAACAAGATGTAATATCTCCAAGTTTGCAGATGACACAAAGCTGGGTGGGCATGTGTGCTGTGAGGAGGATGCCGAGAAACTCCAGTATGATTTGGACAGGTTGGGTGATTGGGCAGAAGCATGGCAGATGCAGTGTAATGTGGACAATTGCGAGGTTATCCACTTTGGTGGTAAAAACAGGAAGGCAGATTATTATCTGAACGGCAATAGATTGGGAGAACGGGAAGTGCAACGAGACCTGGGTGTCCTTGTGCACCAGTCGCTGAAGGTAAGCATGCAGGTACAGCAGGCGGTTAAGAAGGCATATCGTATGTTGGCCTTTGTAGCGAGAGGGTTCGAGTACAGGAACAAGGATGTCTTGCTGCAGTTGTACAGGGCCTTGGTGAGATCACACCTTGAGTATTGTGTGCAGTTTTGGTCGCCTTATCTGAGGAAGGATGTTCATGCTATGGAGGGAGTCCAGCGAAGATTCACCAGGCTGATACCTGGGATGGCAGGAATGACATACGAGGAGAGATTGGGTCGATTGGGCTTATACTCGCTGGAGTTTAGAAGAATGAGAGGGGATCTCATTGAAACTTATAAAATTCTAACAGGACTAGACAGGCTAGATGCAGGAAGGATGTTCCCGATGGCAGGGGAGTCCAGAACCAGGGGTCACAGTTTAAGGATAAGGGGTAAGCCATTTAGGACAGAGAGGAGGAGGAATTTCTTCACCCAGAGAGTGGTGAACCTGTGGAATTCTCTACCACAGAAGGCAGTTGAGGCCAATTCATTAAATATATTCAAGAAGGAGTTGGATATATTTCTTAAGGCTAAAGGGATCAAGGGATATGGGGAGAAGGCAGGGACAGGGTACTGAGTTTGGATATAACAACAGAAAATGCTGGAAAAACTCAGGTGGTCAGGCAACATCTGTGGAGAGAAATTTGAGTTGACGTTTCGGGTTTGACCCTTCTTCAAAACTGGAGAGAAAAGGAACTAGATCGAAGGCAGGGCTGCGATCGGACAAAAGAATAAAAGAACCAAAAGAAGTAAAAGAGATTAGAAGCTAGACGAGATGGTAATAGGCTGGGATTAGGTGTAAAGTGTGCTGGCAGGGCAAAAGATAGCTGCCAGGTGTGAGAGAGAAACAAAAGGAAAGGGGGGGGGGGGGGGGGGGGGGAAGGAAAGGAGTGGAAAAATATAAGTAAAAATGAAATAGGGGCCGAGGTTATGATCTGAAATTGTTGAACTCGATATTGAGACCGGCAGGCTGCAGAGTGCCTAATCGGAAGATGAGGTGCTGTTCCTCGAGTTTACGTTGAGCTTCCGTGGAACAGTACAAGAGGCCAAGGACGGTGAGGTCCGAGTGGGAATGGAGCGGTGAATTGAAATGACAGGCGACCGGAAGCTCGGGGTCACCCTTACGGACTGAACGGAGGTGTTCCGTTTGGTCTACATTGGGGAGACCAAACGCAGATTGGGCGACCGCTTTGCGGAACACCTCCGTTCAGTCCGTAAGGGTGACCCCGAGCTTCCGGTCGCCTGTCATTTTAATTCACCGCTCCATTCCCACTCGGACCTCACCGTCCTTGGCCTCTTGTAGTGTTCCACGGAAGCTCAACGTAAACTCGAGGAACAGCACCTCATCTTCCGATTAGGCACTCTGCAGCCTTCCGGTCTCAATATCGAGTTCAACAATTTCAGATCATAACCTCGGCCCCTATTTCATTTTTACTTATATTTTTCCACTCCTTTCCTTCCCCCCCCCCTTTCCTTTTGTTTCTCTCTCACACCTGGCAGCTATCTTTTGCCCTGCCAGCACACTTTACACCTAATCACAGCCTATTACCATCTCGTCTAGCTTCTAATCTCTTTTACTTCTTTTGGTTCTTTTATTCTTTTGTCCGATCGCAGCCCTGCCTTCGATCTAGTTCCTTTTCTCTCCAGTTTTGAAGAAGGGTTCGACCCGAAACGTCAACTCAAATTTCTCTCCACAGATGTTGCCTGACCTGCTGAGTTTTTCCAGCATTTTCTGTTGTTATTTCGGATTTCCAACATCTGCAGTATTTTGCTATCGTACTGAGTTTGGATGATCAGCCATGATCTCATTGAATGGCGGAGCAGGCTCGAGGGGCCGACTGGCCGACTCCTGCTCCTATCTTCTATGTATCTATGAATTAACTGCTATTCCCGGTTATGTGTACACACACACACACGCAGAGTTGAAAATGACACAATCGCCAACCAGCTTGAGTTAATGATTTCCGGCACTGCTGCAGAGCTAAAGGGAAGTTAAGATGAGCGATCCTCAGTCGTTGCTTCAGTCATGATCTAAGTTTAACCCAGCGTATCTGCTAATCTGCTATTAACTTCCTCACGCTGCCAAGGCCCCAAGGGGGGGAACCCAGCAGACAGGTTCGCCCCACACTGTCGCCAAGCCTCCGACACCCAAGCTGCTGCTTCGCGAGCCTGGCCGCTGAATGTAGAAAGGCTAGTCGACTGCGGGAGCATCGCAGCCGAGGCCGATCCCGTCTCCCGGGGGGCGGGGGGGGGGGGGGTGACAGCAGAAAAGCTACAACTGGTCTGCGCTTCCTCCGGTACCACGTACATTTTCCTAGCAGGGGGCTGCTGGACTGTGATCCGGAGCGAAAGCCCCGGCTTGACCGGTAGAGACACAATAACTGGGTGAACAAAGAGGAAGTCTGAAGGAGTTCCTCTTTCTGGTTCCCCGTCAACCCCCTGCTGGAAGTGTGAGCATGTCGGGTGAGGACAGGACTGTGCTCCGCCGTGATGCTCTCCACGGTCTCTCCAGCGCCTTTCACCAACCTCAGGACGTCCCAAAGCGCTTCACAGCCAATGAAGGACTTTTTTTTTGTTGAAGTGTGGTCACTGTTGTAATGTAGGAAATGCAGCAGCCAATTAGTGCACAGCAAGCTCCCACAAACAGCAATGAGACAATGAGCAGATCGTCTGTTTTTCTGATGTTGATTGAGGGATAAACATTGGCTAGAACTTCCCTCTGCTCCTCATCGAAATCGTGGCCGTGGGATCTTTTACGTCCACCCGAGAGTGCAGACGGGGCCTCGTCCGAAAGGAAAGAAATTAAAGCCAGTATTAAGTCAAAGGAGGAAGCTTATAAAGTTGCCAGAAAAAGCGGTCAGCCTGAGGATTGGGATCTTTTTAGAAATCAGCAAAGCGGGACCAAGAAATTGATAAAGAAAGGGAAAATGGAATATGAGCACAAGCTAGCAAAAACTATAAAAACGGATTGTAAAAGCTTCTATAGGTATGTGAAAGGGAAAAGACTGGTGAAGGTAAATGTAGGTCCTTTACAGTCAGAGACGGGAGAATTTATAATGGGGAATGAGGAAATGGCAGAGAAATTAAATAAATACTTTGTTGCTGTCTTCACGGAGGAAGACACAAAAAAACCTCCCAGAAATACGAGAAAACCAAGGGTGTGACGAGAATGAGGAACGTAAAGAAATTATTAGTAAAAAAACAGTACTAGCAAAATTAATGGGACTAAAAGTCGATAAAACCCAAGGACCGGATGACCTACATCCTAGGGTTTTGAAAGAGGTGGCCATTGGGATAGTGGACGCATTGGTTGTCATCTTCCAAAATTCTATAGATTCTGGAACGGTTCCTGCAGATTGGAGGATAGCAAATGTAACCCCGCTATTTAAGAAAGGAGGGAGAGAGAAAACGGGGAACTACAGACCTGTTAGCCTCACATCAGTAGTTGGGAAAATGCTGGAATCTATTATAAAGGATGCAATAACTGGGCACTTAGAAACTAATAGTAAGGTTGGGCAGAGTCTACATGGATTTATGAAAGGGAAATCCTGTTTAACAAACCTATTGGAGTTCTTTGAGGATGTAACTAGTGGAGTAGACAAAGGGGAACCGGTAGATGTGGTGTATCTGGATTTTCAGAAGGCCTTCGATAAGGTCCCACACAAGAGGTTGGTGAACAAAATTAGGGCACATGGAATTGGGGGTAATATACTAGCATGGATTGAGAATTGGTTAACAGACAGAAAACAAAGAGTAGGGATAAACGGGTCTTTTTCAGGATGGCAGGCTGTGACTAGTGGGGTACCGCAAGGATCGGTGCTTGGGCCCCAGCTATTCACAATCTATATCAATGATTTGGACGAGGGGACTAAATGTAACATTTCCAAATTTGCTGATGATACAAAGCTAGGTGGCAGTGTCAGTTGTGAAGAGGATGTGAAGAGGCTTCAAGGGGATCTCAACTGGCTCTGAGTGGGCGAGAACATGGCAGATGGAATATAATGTGGATAAATGTGAAGTTATCCACTTTGGTAGAAAAAACAGAAAGGCAGAGTATTTCCTAAATGGTGAAAGATTGGGGAATGCAGATGCTCAAAGGGACCTGGGTGTCCCTGTACATGAGTCACTGAAAGTGAATGTGCAGGTACAGCAAGCCATTAGGAAGGCAAATGGTCTGCTGGCCTTCATTACAAGAGGATTTGAGTACAGGAGTAAAGGAGTCTTACTCCAATTATACAGGGCCTTGGTGAGACCACGCCTGGAGTACTGTGTACAATTTTGGTCGCCTTACCTAAGGAAGGATATACTTGCTATAGAGGGAGTGCAACGAAGGTTCACGAGATTGATTCCTGGGATGGCGGGACTGTTGTATGAAAAGAGATTGAGTAAACTAGACCTGTATGCTCTTGAATTCAGAAGAGTGAGAGGAGATCTCATTGAAGCATACAAAACTATTACAGGGCTTGATAGGGTGGATGCTGGGAGAATGTTTCCCTTGGCTGGGGAGTCTAGAACCAGGGGCCACAGCCTCAGGATAAAAGGGTAGGCCATTCAGGACTGCGATGAGGAGAAATTTCTTCACAGAGGGCGGTGAATCTTTGGAATTCTCTGCCCCAAAGGGCTGTGGAGGCTCAGTCATTGGGTATATTCAAAACAGAAGTCGACAGGTTTCTGACTAGTAAGGGCATCAAGAGGTATGGCGATAGGTGCAATGGAGTTGAGGCAGAAGATCAGCCATGATCTCACTGAATGGCGGAGCAGGCTCGAAGGTCCGAATGGCCGACTCCTGCTCCTATTTCTTAGGTTCTTTGAAAGACGTCACCTCCGACAGTGCAGCGCTCCCTCAGTACTGCCCCTCCGACAGTGCAGCACTCCCTCAGTATTGCCCCTCCGACAGTGCAGCACTCCCTCAGTGCTGCCCCTCCGACAGTGCGGCGCCCCCTCAGTACCGCCCCTCCGACAGTGCGGCGCTCCCTCGGTACTGCCTCAGCGACAGTGCGGCGCTCCCTCAGTACCGCCCCTCCGACAGTGCGGCGCTCCCTCAGTACCGCCCCTCCGACAGTGCGGCACTCCCTCAGTACTGCCCCAGCGACAGTGCAGCGCTCCCTCAGTACCGCCCCTCCGACAGTGCGGCGCTCCCTCAGTACCGCCCCTCCGACAGTGCGGCGCTCCCTCAGTACCGCCCCTCCGACAGTGCGGCACTCCCTCAGTATTGCCCCTCCGACAGTGCAGCACTCCCTCAGTGCTGCCCCTCCGACAGTGCGGCGCCCCCTCAGTACCGCCCATCCGACAGTGCGGCGCTCCCTCGGTACTGCCTCAGCGACAGTGCGGCGCTCCCTCAGTACCGCCCCTCCGACAGTGCGGCACTCCCTCGGTACTGCCCCAGCGACAGTGCAGCGCTCCCTCGGTACTGCCCCAGCGACAGTGCGGCGCTCCCTCAGTATTGCCCCTCCGACAGTGCGGCGCTCCCTCAGTACCGCCCCTCCGACAGTGCGACGCTCCCTCAGTACTGCCCCTCCGACAGTGCGGCGCTCCCTCAGTACCGGCCCCCGACAGTGCGGCGCTCCCTCAGTACCGCCCCTCCGACAGTGCGGCGCTCCCTCAGTACTGCCCCTCCGACAGTGCGGCACTCCCTCAGTACTGACCCTCCGACAGTGCGGCGCTCCCTCAGTACCGCCCGTCCGACAGTGCGGCGCTCCCTCAGTACCAACAGTGCGGCGCTCCCTCAGGACGGCGCTCCCTCAGTACCGCCCGTCCGACAGTGCGGCGCTCCCTCAGTACTGCCTCTCCGACGGTGCGGCACTCCCTCAGTACTGTCCCTCCGACAGTGCGGTGCTCTCAGTACTGTCCCTCCAACAGTGCGGCACTCCCGCAGTACTACCCCTCCGACAGTGCGGCGCTCCCTCAGTACTGCCCCTCCGACAGTGCGGCGCTACCTCAGTACCGCCCCTCCGACAGTGCGGCGCTCCCTCAGTACCGCCCCTCCGACAGTGCGGCGCTCCCTCAGTACCGCCCCTCCGACAGTGCGGTGCTCCCTCAGTACCGCCCCTCCGACAGTGCGGCGCTCCCTCGGTACCTCCCCTCCGACAGTGCGGCGCTCCCTCAGTACTGCACTGGGAGTGTCAGCCTAGATTTTGTGCTCAAGTCTCTGGATTGAAGACTTGAACCCACGACCTCTGACTCAGAGGCGAGAGCGTGACCCACTGAGTCACGGCTGATACTGGAATCATTAGAATTGTCTCTGTGATCAACAATCCACCTCTCTGTTGGCACACCTTTCTGATCTACCAATGCTTCTTTTTTAAAAAAAGCGCTTATTAAGCTGCCCATCAGCTGGGGCCGATTCACAGCCAGTTCTGTGCTGAAACCGAGCTGAGGCAAGAAACCCCAATTTAAAATTCTGGCAATGTTGATGGAAACAGATGCCTTTGCAATGATGCCACGGGGAGTCCAAAATGCAAATGTGGACAGAATAAGCTTAGCACAACAGCAGCGACGGGGAATGAGCAGCATGTGTGCGAGGAGTACACACCGAGTTCACAGGAAGAGGGCGTCGCTGGCGAGGCCACATTTATTCCCCACCCACACAGTGAACATGAGGGCGAGGGTTGTGGTCACTGCTGTATCTCGTCCCCCCCGTTACTGACCTGGAAACAGCGAGGCGAGAAAACGGAGAGCAATGACCCCGATACTGCCAGCACTTTGGCCTTCACAGGCACTGCCGGCCCCGGAGTCGGTGACAGTGGGCCTCCTCCGCCAACTGCTGCGGTCTTTGTGGCGACCGCGCTCCCTCAATGGCCTCGGGTCGGGGGATTCCACCGCATGTTAAGCCGGTGACGTCGAAGGAACGGCGATATATGTCGGGATGGCGAGCGATTTGAAAAGAAGCTTGGGGGTGATGTTCTTAAAACCTTGCTGCTCATGTTCCGCTACCTCAAAGAAGGCCAGTGTTGGCAACGGCTCGGTGGGCAGCACTCTCTCTCGCCTCCGGGCCAGAAGGTCGTGGGTTCAAGTCCCACTCCAGAGACTCGAGCAGAAAAACTCCAGGCTGACACTCCCAGTGCAGCGCTGAGGGCGCGCCGCACTGTCGGAGGGGCGGTACTGAGGGAGCGCCGCACTGTCGGAGGGGCGGTACTGAGGGAGCGCCGCACTGTCGGAGGGGCGGTACTGAGGGAGCGCCGCACTGTCGGAGGGGCGGTACTGAGGAAGCGCCGCACTATCGGAGGGGTTGTCTTTCGGATGAGAAGTTAAACCGAAGCCCCCATCTGCCCTCTCAGGTGGACATAAAAAATCCATGGTCTCTATTTCAAAGAAGAGCAGGGGGGAGTTCTCTCCGGTGTCCTGGTCAATATTTATCCCTCAAGCAATATCACTAAAAACAGATGATCTGGTCATTATCACATTGCTGTTTGTGGGAGCTTGCTGTGCCCAAATTGGCTGCCGCGTTTCCTACATTACAACAGTGACTACACTTCAAAAGGTACTTATTTGAGTGTGAAGCGCTTTGCGATGTCCTGAGGTGGTGAAAGATGCTGGAGAAACACGAGTCATTCTTTCTTTCTCAGCCTTCTGACCCACAGCAAAGTGCAACCAGCCGACAGGCTCTCGGACAACTTTTCAGCTGGTGTACAGTCAAAAAAGAGAGTTTCCACAACCCACCCCGCTCTCCGGTAAACTGAAGCACGAGTCTTGTGTGCAACATGAATTGGATAGAACGTCGCAGAACCAGCAGCTAGCCTTTTCCCTCGGTGGCTTGCACAGGAGCCTATGCACACTGCCCACTCCAAAACGTGCAAAACGCCTCGCTCCGACCATCAGGTTCAGGCTAAAACTAAAGTCGAGTTTATTTACAAAGAATATCGTTACACAGAAGCGCAAGAATCGAGCCAGCAATTAGCCACACCTGCACATTATATACTAATAGAATACAAGAGCAGGGAGGTTATGATGGAGCTGTACAAAACGCTAGTTAGGCCACAGCTGGAATACTGTGTGCAGTTCTGGTCGCCACACTATAGGAGGGATGTGATTGCATTGGAGAGGGTGCAGAGGAGATTCATCAGGATGTTACCTGGGCTGGAGCGCTTCAGCTATGAAGAGAGACTGGACAGGCTGGGGTTGTTTTCCTTAGAGCAGAGGAGGCTGAGGGGGGGCCTGATTGAGGTGTACAAAATTATGTGGGGCATAGATAGGGTAGATAGAAAGGAACTTTCCCCCTTAGTAGAGGGGTCAATAGCCAGGGGGCATAGTTTCAAGGTAAGGGGCAGGAGGTTTAGAGGGGATTTGAGGAAAAACTTTTTCACCCAGAGGGTGGTTGGAATCTGGAACTCACTGCCTGAAAGGGTGGTAGAGGCAGGAACCCTCACAACATTCAAGAAGCATTTAGATGAGCACTTGAAACGCCATAGCATACAAGGCTACGGACCAAGCGCTGGGAAATGGGATTAGAATAGACAGGGCTTGATGGCCGGCGCGGACACGATGGGCTGAAGGGCCTGTTTCTGTGCTGTGTAACTCTATGACCCCTCCGACAGTGCGGCGCTCCCTCAGTACTGCCCCTCCAAAAGTGCGACGCTCCCTCAGTACCGCCCCCCCGACAGTGCGACGCTCCCTCAGTACCGCCCCTCCGACAGTGCGGCGCTCCCTCAGTACCGTCCCTCCGACAGTGCGGCGCTCCCTCAGTACTGCCGCTCCGACAGTGCGGCGCTCCCTCAGTACTGCCCCTCCAAAAGTGCGACGCTCCCTCAGTACCGCCCCCCCCGACAGTGCGACGCTCCCTCAGTACCGCCCCTCCGACAGTGCGGCGCTCCCTCAGTACCGTCCCTCCGACAGTGCGGCGCTCCCTCAGTACCGCCGCTCCGACATTGCGGCGCTCCCTCAGTACTGCCCCTCCAAAAGTGCGACGCTCCCTCAGTACCGCCCCCCCGACAGTGCGACGCTCCCTCAGTACCGCCCCTCCGACAGTGCGGCGCTCCCTCAGTACCGTCCCTCCGACAGTGCGGCGCTCCCTCAGTACCGCCCCTCCGACAGTGCGGCGCTCCCTCAGTACCGCCCCTCCGACAGTGCGGCGCTCCCTCAGTACCGCCCCTCCGACAGTGCGGCGCTCCCTCAGTACCGCCCCTCCGACAGTGCGGCGCTCCCTCAGTACCGCCCCTCCGACAGTGCGGCGCTCCCTCAGTACCGCCCCTCCGACAGTGCGGCGCTCCCTCAGTACCGCCCCTCCGACAGTGCGGCGCTCCCTCAGTACCGCCCCTCCGACAGTGCGGCGCTCCCTCAGTACCGCCCCTCCGACAGTGCGGCGCTCCCTCAGTACTGCAGGACACCGGGTGCTACCCACTGACATGAAACAGAGGCCCCTGTCTGCCCTCTCAGGTGAACATAAAAGATCCCACGGCCACTATTTGGAAGAAGAGCAGGGGGGGGGGTGGGGGGAGTTCGCCCCGGTGTTCTGGGGCCGATATTTATCCCTCAATCAACATCACTAAAACAGATGATCTGGTCATTATCACATTGCTGTTTGTGGGAGCTTGCTGTGTGCAAATTGGCTGCCGCGTTTCCTACATTACAACAGTGACCACACTTCGCAAAAAACGTCTTTCATTGACTGTGAAGCGCTTTGGGACGTCCTGAGGTGGTGAAAGGCGCTGGAGAAATGGGAGTCTGTCTTTCTTGTGGAGTGCCTCACAGAGACAGGAATCCAGTGTTCGGAACAGCTGTGCTGGCAAGACCTCCATGCTGCTAACCATTTCCTGTGGGCAATGCCATTGCTTTAGTTTCTCTCTCTGTCTTTCAGGCTGATTCCATGGCTGCTTGCCTTCCCAGTTTTGAACAAGCAAATTGTCGTTTTGTTTTAGTCGTGGCTGGGACGCACGTTACTCTCACTCCATGACAAGAATATTTCGCAGCGCGCTCCTGTACTTCACCATGGAAGCATTCGGTTTCAAGCCTGCCCACAGCTCGTAAGCTATTTATAGTTCAGAACCATTTATAACAGGCGCGGTGCGGAATGTTACCCTGGCCCCAGTTATGCAAATTTGCCCCAGTTATACTTAGAATTTACTGCACAGAAATAGGCCATTCAGCCCATCTGGTCCGTGGTGGTGTTTCTGCTCCACACCAGCCTCCTCCCGCCCCTCTTCATCTCACCCCATCACCATCTCCTTCTACTCCTTTCTCCCTCGTGTGTTTATCCAGCTTCCCCTGAAAATAGACTCGCATTTCTCCACCTCAGGACGTCCCAAAGCGCTTCACTGCCAACGAAGTACTTTTTTTGAAGTGTGGTCACTGTTGTAATGTAGGAAACGCGGCAGCCAATTTGCGCACAGCAAGCTCCCACAAACAGCAATGTGATAATGACCGGATCATCTGTTTTACTGATGTTGTTTCAGGGATAAATATTGGCCTCAGGACACCGGGGAGAACTCCCCCGGTTCTTGAACTTTTACGTCCACCTGAGAGAGCAGATGAGGTCAGTTTAACGTCTCATTCGAAAGACGGCACCTCAGACAGTGCAACCCTCACTCAGTACTGCCCCTCCGACAGTGCGGCGCTCCCTCAGTACTGCCCCTCCGACAGTGCGGCGCTCCCTCAGTACCGCCCCTCCGACAGTGCGGCGCTCCCTCAGTACCGCCCCTCCGACAGTGCGGCGCTCCCTCAGTACCGCCCCTCCGACAGTGCAACCCTCACTCAGTACCGCCCCTCCGACAGTGCGGCGCTCCCTCAGTACCGCCCCTCCGACAGTGCGGCGCTCCCTCAGTACCGCCCCTCCGACAGTGCGGCGCTCCCTCAGTACCGCCCCTCCGACAGTGCGGCGCTCCCTCAGTACTGCCCCTCCGACAGTGCGGCGCTCCCTCAGTTCCACCCCTCCGACAGTGCGGCACTCCCTCAGTACCGCCCCTCCGACAGTGCGGCGCTCCCTCAGTACCGCCCCTCCGACAGTGCGGCGCTCCCTCAGTACTGCCCCTCCGACAGTGCGGCGCTCCCTCAGTCCTGCCCTGGAGTGTCAGTCTAGAGTTTGCGCTCAAGTCTCTAGAGTGGGGACTTAAACCCACAACCTTCTGACTCAGGAGGAGAGAGTGTTATCCACTGAACCACGGCTGACTTGCTAAATGCATCGATTCTCTTCGCCTCAACCACTCTCTGCAATAGCGTTTTCCACATTCTCACCACTCTCCGGGTAAAGAAGTTAGCGGAAGCACAGGGAGTTCACGTAGGGCAGCGAGGTGATGGCTCAGGGGGACTTGGCACGGGCCGGCATACGGGCAGCAGAATTTGGGATGGCGACAGGGAAGAGAGTATAAAACAAGGCAGATCTGGAACACAACCTGGAGTTAACCCTGGACAGCGGGGCAAAGGGCGCAGGGTCAAACTGCCGAAAGGCCAATTTAGGAAAGACCCTGTTTATTCAGGCTAAGGATCACAGTACACAGTCCCTGTTTATCCAGGGTGAGACACCAGGGCCCTATATAATTGCAGTAAGACGTCTTTACTCTTATACTCAAATCCTCTTGTAATAAAGGCCAACATACCATTTGCTTTCCCAATTGCTTGCTGTACCTGCATGTTAACTTTCAGTGATTCGTGTACAAGGACACCCAGGTCCCTCTGAACACCAACATTTCCCAATCTCTCTTCTCACTCTCGCTATGACTCAATGGTTGTTGAAAGATGTGCAAGCGCCGGAGAGGGTGCAGAGAACCGACGCCAGACGTCAAGGTGATGAACTTAAGCTGCACAATCTTCAACAGCAGCTCCCAAGCCCATTTACTATACTTCACGGGCTGCTGAGCTGCAAATTGACGGCGACAAAGAAATATTTAAAGCCAAGCTCTTGGGATCTCAAGCTGGGGATTCTAAACATCGAGCAGAAGCTGCACTGGACTGGCATGCAGGTGCAGCAGGCGGTTAAGAAGGCAAATGGTATGTTGGCCTTCGTAGCGAGAGGATTTGAGTACAGGAACAAGGATGTCTTGCTGCAGTTGTACAGGGCCTTGGTGAGACCACACCTGGAGTATTGTGTGCAGTTTTGGTCGCCTTATCTGAGGAAGGATGTTCTTGCCATGGAGGGAGTGCAGCGAAGATTCACCAGACTGATACCTGGGATGGCAGGAATGACGTATGAGGAGAGATTGGGTCGATTGGGCTTATACTCACTGGAGTTTAGAAGAATGAGAGGGGATCTCATTGAAACTTATAAAATTCTAACAGGACTAGACAGACTAGATGCAGGAAGGATGTTCCTGATGGCGGGGGAGTCCAGAACCAGGGGTCACAGTCTAAGGATAGGGGATTGGCCATTTAGGACAGAGATGAGGAGGAATTTCTTCACCCAGAGAGTGGTGAACCTGTGGAATTCTCTACCACAGAAGGCAGTTGAGGCCAATTCATTAAATATATTCAAGAAGGAGTCAGATATATTTCTTAAGGCTAAAGAGATCAAGGGATATGGGGAGAAGGCAGGGACAGGGTACTGAATTTGGATGATCAGCCATGATCTCATTGAATGGCGGAGCAGGCTCGAGGGGCCGAATGGCCGACTCCTGCTCCTATCTTCTATGTAGGACAGAGGCTGTGGCTCACCTCCTGACCACCCCTGGGTGGGAAAGCAAGTTGCGCAGAGGACTCAAAGAACCTGCAAAGGGATATAGACAGACTAACTGAGTGGACAAACATTTGGCAGATGGAGTATAATGTGGGGACGTGCGAGGTTATCCACATTGGCAGGAAAAATAAAAAAACAAATTATTATTTAAATGGAGCGAGATTACAAAATGCTACAGTTCGGAGGGACCTGGGGGTCCTTGTGCACGAAACACAAAAAGTTAGCATGCAGGTGCAGCAAGTCATCAAAAAGGCAAATAGAATGTTGGCCTTTATTTCGAGGGGGTTGGAGTATAAAAGTAGGGAAGTCTTGCTACAACTGTACAGGGCGTTGGTGAGACCGCACCTTGAGTACTGCGTACAGTTTTGGTCTCCTTATTTAAGGAAGGATATACTTGCATTGGAGGCAGTTCAGAGACGATTCACGAGGTTAATTCCAGAGATGAGGGGGTTTGACTTATGAGGAAAGGTTGAGCAGGTTGGGCCTATACTCATTGGAGTTTAGAAGAATGAGAGAGGATCTTATTGAAACATTGATATACCTATCAATTCATCCAATGAAAAGCGGCGAGTTAAGATAGTAACTATAGGTTTTTATTGGCTAAATAACAGAGCCCACCCTCGTGGGTGATCGGGTCCAACAAGGAGGAATACCAGCCAGTCGACCACCTTTATACCTGGGCAAGCAGGCGGAGTCATGGGCGGAGTCAGCTGTGGTCAGCCCAGGTATAACAGCGTGACAAGAGGTGACCTTGTGTAGTGATACAACAGTGCAAACAGTGATAACCATAGTGTAATGATATAAACAGTGATAACCATAGTGTAACGATAGTGAACGATAAAAGTGGTTTACCACATTCACCCCTTGTTTAGATTTGAGTCCGGCGGGGTGAAGTGTGCTACCAGTTCGGGTATGTCAGTCTGTCCGGAGGCCTCGTAAGTCTCTCTGATCGGCGCAGCAGCGGCGGCGGTGATGCAGTATCCGATGTTAATGCTGGTGTCTGCGTGGTCGGCGAAGGCTCGTGGGGTTCCGGCATGCCATCTACCTGGGGTGGATTTGGGGGGGTGGGTAACGGTGGTGTCTCAGGGGTGCCCGAGGGTGCAAGGTCTCTAAGGAGACCGTGTCCTCCCGCCCGTCTGGGTATGCCACATAGGCGTACTGGGGGTTGGCGTGCAGGAGGTCCACCCTCTCGACCAGGGGGTCCGTTTTATGGGCCCTCACGTGCTTTCGCAGCAAGACGGGCCCCGGAGAAGTCAGCCATGTTGGTAGCGAGGTTCCCGTAGTCGACTTCCTGGGGAAAACAAACATTCGTTCATGGGGGGTGGCGTTAATGGCCGTGCAAAGCAGTGACCGGATGGAATGCATCGCTGCCGGGAGGACTTCCTGCCAGCGAGAGGTTGGCAGGCCCTTAGACTTTAAGGCTAAGAGAACGGCCTTCCAGACAGTCGCGTTCTCTCTTTCCACCCGGCCGTTCCCTCGGGGGTTGTAGCTGGTGGTCCTGCTTGCAGCAATGCCTCTCGCTAGTAGGAACTGGCGAAGTTCCTCGCTCATGAAGGATGAGCCCCGGTCGCTATGTATATAGTTCGGGAATCCGAACAAGGCGAAGAGGTCGTTCAGGCATTTGATGACCGTGGTACTGGTCATGTCTGGGCAGGGGAAGGCAAAGGGGAAACGGGAGTACTCATCAATGATGTTGAGGAAGTACACATTACGGTCAGAGGACGGGAGGGGCCCCTTAAAATCGATGCTCAAGCGCTCGAAGGGGCGGGTGGCCTTGATCAGGCTTGCTCTGTCCGGCCTAAAGAAATGCGGTTTGCATTCGGCACAGGTTTGGCAGTTCCTGGTCATGGTCCTGACCTCCTCGATGGAGTAGGGCAGGTTGCGGGCCTTAATGAAGTGGTAAAGTCTGGTGACCCCGGGGTGGCAGAGGTCGTTGTGGAGGGTCTGCAGTCTATCAATTTGCGCGTTGGCGCATGTACTTCGTGATAGAGCATCTGGGGGTTCGTTCAGTTTACCAGGTCGGTACAAGATATCATAATCATAGGTGGAGAGCTCGATTCTCCACCTCAAGATCTTGTCGTTCTTGATTTTGCCCCTCAGCTTGTTATTAAACATAAAAGCGACTGAACGCTGGTCGGTGAGGAGGGTAAATCGTTTGCCTGCCAGGTAATGCCTCCAGCGTCGTACTGCCTCCACGATCGCCTGGGCCTCCTTCTCGTCCGAAGAGTGTCGGATCTCAGGGCCCTGGAGGGTCCTTGAGAAGAAGGCCACAGGTCTCCCCGCCTGGTTAAGGGTTGCAGCTAGGGCGAAGTCGGATGCATCGCTCTCCACTTGGAAAGGGATAGACTCATCCACCGCGTGCATTGTGGCCTTAGCAATGTCTCCCTTTATGAGGGAGAAGGCTGCGCACGCTTCTGCCGTCAGGGGGAAGGAGGTGGACTTCATGAGGGGTCTGGCTTTGTCCGCATAATTCAGCACCCATTGGGCATAGTAGGCGAAGAGCCCCAGGGTTCTCTTCAGCGCCTTTGGACAGTGGGGGAGGGGTAGCTCCATGAGGGGGCGCATTCTTTCAGGGTCGGGGCCGATGACCCCGTTCTCTACTACGCAGCCGAGGATGGCGAGACGCGAGATGTTAAACACACATTTCTCCTTATTGTAAGTGAGTTTCAGCCGTTCGGCCGTACGGAGGAATTTCTCCAGATGAACATCGTGGTCCTGCCGGTCGCGGCTGCAGATGGTGACGTTATCTAGATAAGGGAACGTGGCCTGCAGCCCGTTCTGGTCAACCATCCGGTCCATCTCCCTTTGGAAGACCGAAACCCCGTTGGTGACGCCAAAGGGAACCCTAAGGAAGTGGTAGAGGCGGCCATTCGCCTCGAAGGCGGTATACTGGCGGTCCTCAGGGCGGATAGGGAGTTGGTGGTAGGCCGACTTAAGGTCGATGGTAGAGAATACTCAGTACTGTGCAATCTGATTGACCATATCAGATATGCAGGGAAGGGGGTATGCGTCCAGCTGGGTGTACCGGTTTATGGTTTGGCTGTAGTCGATGACCAGGCGGTTTTTATTGCCGGTCTTAACGACTACGACCTGGGCACGCCAGGGGCTGTTGCTCCTCTCGATGATGCCCTCCTTCAGGAGACGCTGCACCTCAGAGCTAATAAAAGCTCTGTCCCCGGCGCTGTACCGCCTGCTCTTGGTGGCGACGGGTTTACAGTCGCGGGTGAGGTTAGCGAACAGGGAGGGGGCGGGACCTTGAGGGTGGATAGGCCGCAGGTGGTGTGCGGTGGGCGGTTTAAAGGCTGCTGGTTGTCGACTGTGAGTGGGGGGAGGGGTCCACCATATGCCAAAGTGACACTTTGAAGGTGGGATTGGAAGTCCAGCCCTAGTAGGATGGCAGCGCAGAGCTGGGGCAGGACGAGGAGTTTAAAATTTTTATACTCCGTGCCCCTAACCGACAGGGTCACAACACAGTAGCCGCTGATGTCTGTAGAATGGGACCTCGGCGCCATCGAGATCCGGTTGCGCGTTGGCCGGACAGTGAGGGAGTAGTGGCTCACCGTGTCTGGATGGATGAAACTCTCCGTGCTTCCGCTGTCGAACAGGCAGGTCGTGGCGTGGCAGTTTACTTTGATGTCCATCATGGACTTGGACAGGTGATGCGGGCGAGCTTGGTCCAGTGTGACGGAGGCTAGTGTATGGCTGAGCGAGCTGCTGTAGTCTGCGGGTGAGGCAGTGGTCGGGTCTGGAGACAAGGTGGCGGTCGAGTGTGGTGGACAAAATGGCGGCGTCCACGAGGTTGAATAAAATGGCGGAGAAGATGGCCGCCCCCACAACTCACATGAGGCACTGCTGGTGTCTGTGGCCTTGATCAAAGATGGCCGCCCCCACGACTCACGCGAGGGGATACTGGCATTTGTGGCCTTGATGAAAGATGGCCGCCCCCACAACTCGCATGAGGCACTGCTGGCGTCTGTGGCTCTCCCCCTGCAGGCCTTAGCGAAGTGGCCTTTCTTGTGGCAATCGGAGCAAGTCGCGTTTCTTGCAGGGCAGCGCGTCCTCGGGTGTTTCGCCTGGCCACAGAAGAAGCCGCCGGCGGCCGGATCGCGGGGCTCCGATGTTGCAGCCGGTACCGGGGGTGGCGGTCCCGATCGGTTCTGGGACGCCGACGCTGAGGTAGGTCCCAGAGGCGGCGGTGCGAGGGGTATTGCGGCCGGGGTCGGGCCGGAGTCCCAGGGTCGCGCAGCACAGTACCTGGAATACGCCTCGAGGTCCCGATGGGCCACTTCCAGAGAGCGAGCGAGGGCTGCAGTTGTATTCAGGTCGAGGTCCTTTGATTCGAGCAGTCTTTGCTGTGAGTAGTCGGACCGAAGGCCTTTCACGAAGGCATCGCGGATATTCCCTTCAGTATTTTCTGCAGCCGTTACAGCTTTAAAGTCACAGTCCCTGCCGAGTGTTTGTAGCGCCCGTAAAAATTCATCTACAGACTCTCCTGGCTGTTGCGAGCGGGATCTTAGGAGATGTCTGGCATACATAGAATTTACCGGGCTCCGGTACTGCTCTTTCAGCAGGTTGAGGGCGTCCTCGTATGTAGCAAGGTCCTGGATGATTGCAAATACTTTAGGGCTCACTTGGGCGGTCAGAACTCTTAGTTTGGATCCCGGAGGCACGCCGGATTCTCCCAGGTAGGATTCGAAACAGCTCAGCCAGTGTTTGAAGTCGAGGGCTGAGTTCGCTGCCTGTGGGTTTAGATCCAGGTACGGCGGTCGGAGGGCTCGCAGCCAGGCCAGCTGCTGTGGCTGTTGTAGCTGGCCGTTTGGCTGCTCCGATCCACTCATTTCAAAATTTAGCCAATAAAATTGATATACCTATCAATTCATCCAATGAAAAGCGGCGAGTTAAGATAGTAACTATGGGTTTTTATTGGCTAAATAACAGAGCCCACCCTCGTGGGTGAGCGGGTCCAACAAGGAGGAATACCAGCCAGTCGACCACCTTTATACCTGGGCAAGCAGGCGGAGTCAGCTGTGGTCAGCCCAGGTATAACAGCGTGACAAGAGGTGACCTTGTGTAGTGATACAACAGTGTAAACAGTGATAACCATAGTGTAACGATATAAACAGTGATAACCATAGTGTAACGATATAAACAGTGATAACCATAGTGTAACGATAGCGAACGATAAAAGTGGTTTACCACAAACATAAAAGATACCGAGGGGGCTCGAGAAGGTAGACGCAGAGAGGATGTTTCCCCTCGTGGGGAAATCTAGAACTCGGGGGCACAGTCTCAGAATAAAGGGTCGCCCCTTTAGAACTGAGATGAGGAGGAATTTCTTCTCTCAGAGGGTCGTAAATCTGTGGAATTCTCTGCCCCAGAGAGCCGTGGAGGCTGGGTCATTAAATACATTTAAGGTGGAGATAGACAGATTATTGCAAGATAAGGGAGTGAAGGGTTATGGGGAGCGGGCGGGGAAGTGGCTTTGAGCCCAAGATCAGCCATGATCTTATTGAATGGTGGAGCAGGCTCGAGGGGCCAAGTGACCTATTCCTGCTCCTATTTCTCATGTTACTATGACCCCTCGAAGCCTCTGCACCATCCAAAAGGCTCAGGTCAGGACGCGCTGTAACTCCCACCGCTGGCCGGGATGGGTGCTGCCGCAGCTACAATTGAGAAACTCGACACCAATCCAGGACAGTGCAGTTCGCTCGATCGGTACCCCGGCAACCAGACTGCCAAGCCCAACCACCACCACCACCGAGACACGGAGGTCGCAGTGCGCAAGGTCTGCAGGATGCATCGCAGCAGCTCATCAAGGTTACTTCGACAGCACCACCCCCGCCCTCCGAGGTCAAGATGTGGGAACGCCGCCAGCTCCAAGTTCCCCTCCAAATCACACACTTGGACACACGTTGCTGTTCCTTCAATATCACGGGGTCAGTATCCTGCAAATCCCCATCGAACACCATCGGCGCAAACTTCAAGCAGGCCTACCACCACCTTCGCAGCACAATGGAGGCTGAGAGTTAAAGGTCGCCTTGCCAGCCTTACCCACGCCGCGAGAACAATTTAAGTTTCCTGATTTAGGATGCTGCAACAAGGCAACAGCTCCAAGAAGATCCCATTCCAAACCACCAGGTCCATATGATTCAAACAGGATAGAGAGAACGAGAGAGAGAGAATGAGAGCAAGAGAGTGGAACAAGAACGAGAGCATGTGAGTGAGAGCGCGCGCGCGAGCGACAGCACGAGCGCAAGAGAGAGAACGAGAGCAAGTGAAAAGAAAACGAGCGCAAGAGAGAGAACGAGAGCAAGTGAAAAGAAAACGAGCGCAAGAGAGAGAACGAGAGCAAGTGAAAAGAAAACGAGAGCGAGAGAGAGAACGAGAACGAAAGAAAGTGAACGAAAGACAGCATGAGCGTGCGAGAGCGAGCGAGAGAGAGAACGAGAGCAAGTGAATGAGAGCAAGAAAACGAGAGCGAGAGAACGAAAGAAAGCGAACAAGAGCGAGAGCGAGAAGCCTTCTCTTCCCCCGCAGAGAGGCATGTCAGATAAGATCACCATCACAGATGTCACAGCTCTGTAAACCAGAAAGTACATACTTCAAGAAGACACTCCCTTCCTGTCAGTGGACAATAATATTTTTCAAACGACACATGCACACACACCACTTGGCACAACCTTCCGCTTTTGTTTGCCCTCCAAGTCATGTGAAACACAGTCAGGTGGCACAACAGCTACAGGCCACTGGTGCTGGCAATTACCACCCCAAGCCCCTGCCACTCCTGCTGGCTCCTCACACCCAAATACAGTGCTGGGACCCCGAGCACAGCACTACAATGTCCATAAATAAAGACAAACTCTGCTCGTACTGGGGGAAGGGGACAGAATGGGAGTAAAGAACAGTGATATCGGGCTGCGCCTGCTGCGCTGTGACGACTGGTGCGGGGACCACTGCGTACAGTTCTGGGCACGGTGCTATTGAAAGGGACGTTCTTGCCCTGGAGGGAGTGCAGTGAAGAGCAATAGGAACGATTCCGAATGTGAGGGAGACAAAGGGAAACGGTGCACACTGGGGGCGTAGCTGTACCTGGACGTCCAGAGCCACGCCAGGACCCTTACCCTGAATAAACAGAGACCCTGTACAGTAACCCATACCCTGAATAAACAGGGACCCTGTACAGTGACCCTTACCCTGAATAAACAGGGACAGTGTACAGTGACCCTTACCCTGAATAAACAGGGACAGTGTACAGTGACCCTTACCCTGAATAAACAGGGACCGTGTAGTGACCCTTACCCTGAATAAACAGGGACCCTGTACAGTAACCCATACCCTGAATACACAGTGACTGTGTACAGTGATCCTTATCCTGAATAAACAGGGACCGTGTACAGTGACCCTTACCCTGAATAAACAGGGTCCATGTACAGTGACCCTTACCCTGAATAAACAGGGACCCTGTACAGTAACCCATACCCTGAATACACAGTGACCGTGTACAGTGACCCTTACCCTGAATAAACAGGGACCGTGTACAGTGACCCATACCCTGAATAAACAGGGACCGTGTACAGTGACCCTTACCCTGAATAAACAAGGACCGTGTACAGTGACCCTTACCCTGAATACACAGTGACCGTGTAGTGACCCTTACCCTGAATAAACAGGGTCCGTGTACAGTGACCCTTACCCTGAATAAACAGGGTCCGTGTACAGTGACCCTTACCCTGAATAAACAGGGACTGTGTACAGTGACCCTTACCCTGAATAAACAGGGGCCCTGTACAGTGACCTTTACCCTGAATAAACAGGGGCCGTGTACAGTGACCCTTACCCTGAATAAACAGGGGCCCTGTACAGTGACCTTTACCCTGAATAAACAGGGACCGTGTACAGTGACCCTTACCCTGAATAAACAGGGACCGTGTACAGTGACCCATACCCTGAACATACAGGGACCCTGTACAGTGACCCTTACCCTGAATAAACAGGGACTCTGTACAGTGACCCTTACCCTGAATACACAGGGACTGTGTACAGTGACCCTTACCCGGAATAAACAGGGACCCTGTACAGTGAACCTTACCCTGAATAAACAGGGACCGTGTACAGTGACCCTTACCCTGAATAAACAGGGACCGTGTAGTGATCCTTATCCTGAATAAACAGGGTCCGTGTACAGTGACCCTTATCCTGAATAAACAGGGTCCGTGTACAGTGACCCTTACCCTGAATAAACAGGGACCGTGTACAGTGACCCTTACCCTGAATAAACAGGGACCGTGTACAGTGAACCTTACCCTGAATAAACAGGGACCGTGTACAGTGACCCTTACCCTGAATACACAGGGACAGTGTACAGTGACCCTTACCCTGAATAAACAGGGACCGTGTACAGTGACCCATACCATGAATAAACAGGGACCCTCTACAGTGACCCTTACCCTGAATAAACAGGGACCGTGTACAGTGACCCTTACCCTGAATAAACAGGGACCGTGTACAGTGACCCTTACCCTGAACAAACAGGAACCGTGTACAGTGACCCTTACCCTGAATAAACAGGGACCGTGTACAGTGATCCTTATCCTGAATAAACAGCGACCGTGTACAGTGACCCTTACCCTGAATAAACAGGGACTCTGTACAGTGACCCTTACCCTGAATACACAGGGACTGTGTACAGTGACCCTTACCCGGAATAAACAGGGACCCTGTACAGTGACCCTTACCCTGAATAAACAGGGACCGTGTACAGTGACCCTTACCCTGAATAAACAGGGACCGTGTAGTGACCCTTACCCTGAATAAACAGGGACCGTGTACAGTGAACCTTACCCTGAATAAACAGGGACCGTGTACAGTGACCCTTACCCTGAATAAACAGGGACCGTGTACAGTGATCCTTATCCTGAATAAACAGGGTCCGTGTACAGTGACCCTTATCCTGAATAAACAGGGTCCGTGCACAGTAACCCTTACCCTGAATAAACAGGGACCGTGTACAGTGACCCTTACCCTGAATAAACAGAGACCGTGTACAGTGACCCTTACCCTGAATAAACACGGACCGTGTACAGTGACCCTTACCCTGAATAAACAGGGACCGTGTACAGTGACCCATACCATGAATAAACAGGGACCCTCTACAGTGACCCTTACCCTGAATAAACAGGGACCGTGTACAGTGACCCTTACCCTGAATAAACAGGGACCGTGTACAGTGACCCTTACCCTGAATAAACAGGATCCGTGTACAGTGACCCTTACCCTGAATAAACAGGGACCGTGTACAGTGACCCTCACCCTGAATAAACAGTGACCGTGTACAGTGACCCTTACCCCTGAATAAACAGGGACCGTGTACAGTGACCCTTACCCTGAATAAACAGGGACCGTGTACAGTGACCCTTACCCTGAATAAACAGGGTCCGTGTACAGTGACCCATACCCTGAATAAACAGGGACCGTGTACAGTGATCCTTACCCTGAATAAACAGGGTCCGTGTACAGTGACCCATACCATGAATAAACAAGGACTCTCGACCCTCAATAAATACTGGGATTGAACGGTTAATCTTTACCCTGCTGAATGGCCACGGTAAACACGAGGGGCATTGATGAATAACGGCGTTATCGGGGCAGGAATGTAACTCACATGACAGTATGATGTCCCGGGCTCGCCAGAGGTTCAGGCTGGTGAGGATATGCAGCAGCTGGCCCACTGTCCCATTGCGGTTTATCCAGTGCCACATGACGTTCTGCGTGCGACCGGGCTCCCCTCTGTTCTCCAGCAAGCGAAGTTCGGTCATGTCGCTGACAATGCAGGATGCTGAAAGATCATTAAAAAATAATGTAAATCCCCTTTTTTTTGGATCTCAACTGCATAATGTACAGTTCCCCAGCCAGCGCGAGGCCAGACGGCCAACTCCCAGTCCCCTGATCCGGGTCTGTGTCCAGGAGCAGAGAGAGATTCACCCATACGACGGGCATCACCGTTAGCTGCTATCCCGAATGTTTTCAAGGATGCGAAATGCCCGACCAGAAGCACTGCTGGGAGCAGAATCCATCGTCGCTTTTAGACGGGACGTGTAAATTTTATAATTCTGAGAGGAATAAAGGTGGCGGACCGACGCACACGGTGCAAAACATCGCCAAGGTGGAAACTGGTACCAGTGGAGAGGCGGTGAATCGAGCGGGAGTCCTTGGGCAATGTCAAGTGTGAGTCAGGAATGCTGGAGAGCGCAGGAGGCGATTAGAGACCGAGGCAAGGCGAGGAGAGAGCGAGACGGCCCACATCTTTAAAGAGCTGCGAAAGAATGAGCTGGAGTGGGAGACATGTGGGTGGAGAGAGAGAGACAGAGAGAGAGAGAGACAGCAACACACTAAGGCCAGAGCAATACCAAATATGCAAAAAACTGGAAAAGCTCGAAATGGCCATAAAAGATAACCAAAACCCGCTAGACTCCATAATAACAGAAAAAGAGCTATTTGAAAAACTCAAGGACCTGCGACCAGGAAAAGCTTGCGGTGCAGACGGCATACTAAGCGAGATGATTAAATACACAGACGATAAAATGAAACTGGCTATCCTAAAACTCTTCAACTTGGTTCTGAGTGTCGGTTACTTCCCCGATATCTGGAACAAAGGACTCATAACGCCCATATACAAAAGTGGGGACAAAGCCGACCCAAATAACTATCGAGGCATCTGTGTAAACAGTAACCTGGGGAAGGTATTCTGTAGTATCATAAACAAAAGACTTATAAACTTCCTTGAGGAGCAGAATGTCTTGAGTAAAAGCCAAATTGGATTCCTACCAAACTATAGAACATCAGATCATATCTTCACCCTACAGACCCTAATTGACAAACATGTTCATCAAAACAAAAGCAAAATTTTCGCCTGCTTTATAGATTTCCAGAAGGCTTTTGATTCCATCTGGCACGACGGTCTATTCCTGAATCTTATCGAAAGTGGGGTAGGGGGAAAAACATATGATGTAATTAAATCAATGTATACAAACAATAAATGTGCAGTTAAAATTGGAGACAAACAAACAAAATACTTCCCACAGGGGCGTGGTGTGACGCAGGGCTCGCCCATCTCACCGACACACTTTAATATTTACATAAATGAATTGGCAAAACTACTTGAACAATCTACAGCACCCGGCCTCACCCTATATGAATCCAAGGTTAAATTCCTCCTCTATGCAGATGACCTGGTTCTGCCGTCAGCAACTAAGGAGGGTCTACAGCAGAACCTGGATCTGCTCGAGTCGTTCTGCCAGACCTGGGCCCTGACAATAAACCCCCAAAAAACCAAAGTCCTTGTGTTCCAGCAAAGATCCAGACATCAGAGACCCAAAATAAATTTCACACTAGGAACTAAAATTGAACAAACCACTAACTACACATACTTGGGCTTAAAAATCAGTTCTGTGGAAAATTTTCATCTGGCTGTGAATGAACTGAAAGAGAAAGCAAGAAGGGCTTTCTATGCCATTAAAAAATCAATCCAAATAGAAATCCCAATTAGCATTTGGCTCAAAATTTTTAAATCAGTAATTGAACCAATTGCACGCTATGGCAGTGAGGTGTGGGGACCGCTAACACAACAAGAATTTGCAAAATGGGACAAACACCCAATTGAGATCCTACATGCAGAATTCTGTAAAAGTATCCTCCGGACTCAAAGGAAAACCGTAAACAATGCATGCAGGGCAGAACTAGGCCAATATCCATTAATAATCACTATCCAAAAAAGAGCCACCAAATTTTGGAAACACCTAAAAATGAGCAACCCCCACTGCTATCATTACGAAGCCCTGAAATGCCAAGAGAGGACCATAAAAAAGAACACCCTCAGTCAACTAGTCCTGGGACTCAGTGAAGTAACTACTAACACTACTAACAATAACCAGCCCCAGGACAGTGACAGCGTAACACAAAGAATTCGACCCAACACAATCGTCACTAAGCAAAAGGAAAAATATCTGTCATATTGGACAGAAACAACAAAAACCCAAAACAAACTCAATTGCTACTTGGCCCTAAACAGACAATACAACATGGCTGATTACCTGACCATGGTAAAGTATAGCAAACTGAGAAAAACCATGACAATGTACAGACTTAGTGAGCATAGCCTGGCGATCGAAAAAGGTAGACACAGGCAGACCCGGCTACCAAGAGAGGACAGGATATGCTCTGATTGCAGTCAGGGAGTGGTGGAGACAGAGATGCACTTCCTCACAGCTTATAGAAAATATCAGGGCATAAGGGAGAATTTCTACCCAAAATTCACAAAAATATGCCCGGAATTCAGAAATTTGAATGACGACGAAAAACTCCCATACCTTCTAGGGGAAGACAGAAATTGTGTAACCTTAGCGGCACACTATGTTACAGCTTGCCATAAACAGAGGGACAACCACTAAATATAAGAGAAGAGTAGATACAAATTATACGAATGTATATTTATACACTCAGGGATATATCTGTTTATACACTGTATGGATAGATCTGTGTTTATGTGTTCAACCATAAATGTTTTTCGATGCTTTGGCAACATAAGATGTACCTTGTCATGCCAATAAAGCGATTTGAATTGAATTGATTTGAATTGAATTGAATTGAGAGAGGGCGCGAGGCGGAGGGAGGGGGCGCGGCGGAGGGAGGGGGCGAGGCGGAGGGAGGGGGCAGAGGCGGAGGGAGGGGGCAGAGGCGGAGGGAGGGGGCAGAGGCGGAGGGAGGGGGCAGAGGCGGAGGGAGGGGGCAGAGGCGGAGGGAGGGGGCAGAGACGGAGGGAGGGGGCAGAGACGGAGGGAGGGGGCAGAGACGGAGGGAGGGGGCAGAGACGGAGAGAGAGGGCAGAGACGGAGAGAGAGGGCAGAGACGGAGAGAGAGGGCAGAGACGGAGAGAGAGGGCAGAGACGGAGAGAGAGGGGCAGAGACGGAGAGAGGGGGCAGAGACGGAGAGAGGGGGCAGAGACGGAGAGAGGGGGCAGAGACGGAGAGAGGGGGCAGAGACGGAGAGAGGGGGCAGAGACGGAGAGAGGGGGCAGAGACGGAGAGAGGGGGCAGAGACGGAGAGAGAGGGCAGAGACGGAGAGAGAGGGCAGAGACGGAGAGAGAGGGCAGAGACGGAGAGAGAGGGCAGAGACGGAGAGAGGGCAGAGACGGAGAGAGAGGGCAGAGACGGAGAGAGAGGGCAGAGACGGAGAGAGAGGGCAGAGACGGAGAGAGAGGGCAGAGACGGAGAGAGAGGGCAGAGACGGAGAGAGAGGGCAGAGACGGAGAGAGAGGGCAGAGACGGAGAGAGAGGGCAGAGACGGAGAGAGAGGGCAGAGACGGAGAGAGAGGGCAGAGACGGAGAGAGAGGGCAGAGACGGAGAGAGAGGGCAGAGACGGAGAGAGAGGGCAGAGACGGAGAGAGAGGGCAGAGACGGAGAGAGAGGGCAGAGACGGAGAGAGAGGGCAGAGACGGAGAGAGAGGGCAGAGACGGAGAGAGAGGGCAGAGACGGAGAGAGAGGGCAGAGACGGAGAGAGAGGGCAGAGACGGAGAGAGAGGGCAGAGACGGAGAGAGAGGGCAGAGACGGAGAGAGAGGGCAGAGACGGAGAGAGAGGGCAGAGACGGAGAGAGAGGGCAGAGACGGAGAGAGAGGGCAGAGACGGAGAGAGAGGGCAGAGACGGAGAGAGAGGGCAGAGACGGAGAGAGAGGGCAGAGACGGAGAGAGAGGGCAGAGACGGAGAGAGAGGGCAGAGACGGAGAGAGAGGGCAGAGACGGAGAGAGAGGGCAGAGACGGAGAGAGAGGGCAGAGACGGAGAGAGAGGGCAGAGACGGAGAGAGAGGGCAGAGACGGAGAGAGAGGGCAGAGACGGAGAGAGAGGGCAGAGACGGAGAGAGAGGGCAGAGACGGAGAGAGAGGGCAGAGACGGAGAGAGAGGGCAGAGACGGAGAGAGAGGGCAGAGACGGAGAGAGAGGGCAGAGACGGAGAGAGAGGGCAGAGACGGAGAGAGAGGGCAGAGACGGAGAGAGAGGGCAGAGACGGAGAGAGAGGGCAGAGACGGAGAGAGAGGGCAGAGACGGAGAGAGAGGGCAGAGACGGAGAGAGAGGGCAGAGACGGAGAGAGAGGGCAGAGACGGAGAGAGAGGGCAGAGACGGAGAGAGAGGGCAGAGACGGAGAGAGAGGGCAGAGACGGAGAGAGAGGGCAGAGACGGAGAGAGAGGGCAGAGACGGAGAGAGAGGGCAGAGACGGAGAGAGAGGGCAGAGACGGAGAGAGAGGGCAGAGACGGAGAGAGAGGGCAGAGACGGAGAGAGAGGGCAGAGACGGAGAGAGAGGGCAGAGACGGAGAGAGAGGGCAGAGACGGAGAGAGAGGGCAGAGACGGAGAGAGAGGGCAGAGACGGAGAGAGAGGGCAGAGACGGAGAGAGAGGGCAGAGACGGAGAGAGAGGGCAGAGACGGAGAGAGAGGGCAGAGACGGAGAGAGAGGGCAGAGACGGAGAGAGAGGGCAGAGACGGAGAGAGAGGGCAGAGACGGAGAGAGAGGGCAGAGACGGAGAGAGAGGGCAGAGACGGAGAGAGAGGGCAGAGACGGAGAGAGAGGGCAGAGACGGAGAGAGAGGGCAGAGACGGAGAGAGAGGGCAGAGACGGAGAGAGAGGGCAGAGACGGAGAGAGAGGGCAGAGACGGAGAGAGAGGGCAGAGACGGAGAGAGAGGGCAGAGACGGAGAGAGAGGGCAGAGACGGAGAGAGAGGGCAGAGACGGAGAGAGAGGGCAGAGACGGAGAGAGAGGGCAGAGACGGAGAGAGAGGGCAGAGACGGAGAGAGAGGGCAGAGACGGAGAGAGAGGGCAGAGACGGAGAGAGAGGGCAGAGACGGAGAGAGAGGGCAGAGACGGAGAGAGAGGGCAGAGACGGAGAGAGAGGGCAGAGACGGAGAGAGAGGGCAGAGACGGAGAGAGAGGGCAGAGACGGAGAGAGAGGGCAGAGACGGAGAGAGAGGGCAGAGACGGAGAGAGAGGGCAGAGACGGAGAGAGAGGGCAGAGACGGAGAGAGAGGGCAGAGACGGAGAGAGAGGGCAGAGACGGAGAGAGAGGGCAGAGACGGAGAGAGAGGGCAGAGACGGAGAGAGAGGGCAGAGACGGAGAGAGAGGGCAGAGACGGAGAGAGAGGGCAGAGACGGAGAGAGAGGGCAGAGACGGAGAGAGAGGGCAGAGACGGAGAGAGAGGGCAGAGACGGAGAGAGAGGGCAGAGACGGAGAGAGAGGGCAGAGACGGAGAGAGAGGGCAGAGACGGAGAGAGAGGGCAGAGACGGAGAGAGAGGGCAGAGACGGAGAGAGAGGGCAGAGACGGAGAGAGAGGGCAGAGACGGAGAGAGAGGGCAGAGACGGAGAGAGAGGGCAGAGACGGAGAGAGAGGGCAGAGACGGAGAGAGAGGGCAGAGACGGAGAGAGAGGGCAGAGACGGAGAGAGAGGGCAGAGACGGAGAGAGAGGGCAGAGACGGAGAGAGAGGGCAGAGACGGAGAGAGAGGGCAGAGACGGAGAGAGAGGGCAGAGACGGAGAGAGAGGGCAGAGACGGAGAGAGAGGCAGAGACGGAGAGAGAGGGCAGAGACGGGGAAGAGAGGCAGAGACAAATACTGCCAAAATTGGGCTCTAACAGTAAATCTAAAGAAAACCAACATCATGATTTTTCAAAAAAGGCCCAGATGTCAGGAAAACAAATACCAGTTTACCCTCAGTGATACCACTATAGGACACACTATGAGCTACACCTACCTTGGTCTAACTATTACAGCATCAGGGAGCTTCAGCATAGCAGTGAATGCACTAAAAGAAAAAGCCCGAAGAGCCCTATATGCAATAAAAAGAAAATTCTACAACATCCAAATCCCAATCAAAATCTGGCTCAAAATATTTGACAGCATAATCCTGCCCATTGCACTGTACGGTAGTGAAGTATGGGGCCCGCTAAATCACCAAAGCTACACTAAATGGGAAAAACACACAATAGAAGCCCTACATGCAGAATTCTGCCGAAGCATCCTTCGCACCCAAAGAAAAACGCCAACAAATGCATGCAGAGCCGAACTAGGCAGATACCCACTGATAATAAACATCCAAAAACGAGCACTAAACTTCCTAAATCACCTCAAATCTAGCTCCCCAGACACCCTTCATTTCAAAGCCTTTCAGACCTAAGAGCTAAACCCAGAAAAGAGTCCCCTGAGTCAGCTGCTACGGAAACTAAGTACTCAGCCGGACCCTGACCAGCCCCAGACCAACACAGCCGTCCAAACACCAATCCGAGTGAACCAAATCATTAAAAAATGCAAAGAAACCTACCTGGAACATTGGAACAAAATAACCGAAAGCCAAAGCAGATTAGAATGTTACCGGGCCCTAAAAAGAGAATATAAACTGGCAGACTACCTCACGACCATCAG
>NW_028225185.1:26460849-26497390 GCF_052327205.1 Somniosus microcephalus | reverse complement strand
AAACTGTACACAATACTCCAGATGCGGTCTCACCAGCACCTTGTACAGCTGTAGTAAGGTATCCCTATTCCTATACTCGAACCCCCTTGATATGAAGGCCAACATACCATTTGCCTTCTTAATCGCCTGTTGCACCTGCATGCTCTCCTTCAGTGACTGGTGCACAAGAACACCCAGGTCCCTCTGCACTTCCCCATCTCCCAATCTATTGCCATTTAGATAATAATCTACCCTCCTGTTTTTACCCCCAAAGTGGATAACCTCGCATTTATCCACATTATAGTGCATCTGCCACGTATCCGCCCATTCCCCCAACCTGTCCAAATCGCACTGTAGCCTCCTGACATCCTCATCAGAGCCCACCCCTCCTCCTAGTTTAGTGTCGTCAGCGAATTTGGAAATATTGCATCCAATTCCCTGATCCAGATCATTTATATATATTGTGAACAGCTGGGGTCCCAGGACAGATCCTTGCGGCACCCCGCTGGTCACTGCCTGCCACTCCGAAAACGAGCCGTTTATTCCAACTCTCTGTTTTCTATCCGCCAGCCAGTTCTCTATCCACGTTAATACTTTGCCCCCAATCCCATGAGCCTTAATTTTGCATGATAATCTTTTGTGTGGAACCTTATCGAAGGCTTTCTGGAAGTCAAGGTACACCACATCCACTGGCTCTCCCCCATCTATTTTACCAGTTACTTCCTCAAAAAATTCCAGCAGATTAGTCAAACACGATTTACCCTTTGTAAATCCATGTTGACTCTGTCCGATCCTTTCCCCATTTGTCAAGTGCTCCGCTATTTTATCCTTAATAATGGACTCTAGCATTTTGCCCACAACCGATGTAAGGCTTACTGGTCTATAATTCCCTGCTTTCTCTCTACCCCCCTTTTTAAATATTGGGGTAACATTAGCTACCCTCCAATCCACGGGTACTGTTCCCGAGTCAATGGAGTTCCGGAAGATGATCCTTAGAGCATCTGCTATCTCCAGGGCCACCTCCTTAAGTACCCTAGGATGTAGTTTATCAGGCCCCGGGGATTTGTCGGCCTTCAGTCCCCTCAACTTACCCAACACCATATCCCTAGAGATACTAATTTCTGTCAGCTCCTCCCTCTCATTAGTCCCTATGTTTGCCGATATTCCTGGGAGGTTATTTGTGTCCTCCTTTGTGAATACAGAACCAAAGTATGAGTTTAATTGGTCTGCCATTTCCTTATTCTCCATTATATATTCTCCCGAATCGGACTGCAAGGGACCGACTTGGGATTTTACCAGTCTTTTCCTCCTGATATACCGATAAAAGCTTTTGCAGTCTGTCTTTATGTTTGCTGCAAGTTTACTTTCGTATTCTATTTTCCCCTTCCTGATTAATCCCTTTGTCCTCTTTTGCTGTATCTTGTACTGCCCCCAATCTTCCGGTCTGGTGCTTTTTTTTGCCAGTTGATATGCCCTTTTTTTTGATTTTATGCTGTCCCTAATTTCCCTCGTTATCCACGGTTGAGTCACCTTTTTAGGTTTATTTTTATGCCAAACCGGTATAAACATGTTCTGGAATTCTTCCATTCTATCTTTGAATGCTTGCCATTGTCTCTCCACTGTCAATCCCCCAGAAACACCACCCAATCAATCTTACCCAATTCCCGTCTCATACCCTCGTAATTCCCTTTATTTAAGTTCTGGACCTTAGTCTCTGATTCAATTTCCTCACTCTCCATCTCGACTGAGAGCTCGATCATATTATGATCGCTCTGACCCAAGGGGCCTCGTACAAGAAGATTGCTGATAAGTCCCTTCTCATTGCACAATACCCAGTCTAAAATGGCCTGATCTCGAGTCGGCTCCTCGACATATTGGTCCAGATAACCGTCCCGAAAACATTCCAGGAATTCCTCCTCCTCAGAATTTTTACTAATTTGGGTAGTCCAATCAATATGTAAATTAAAGTCACCCATGATGACAGCTGTGCTCTTATCGCACGCTTCTCTAATTTCCCTTTTTATGCCTTCCCTCACCTCCATATTACTATTTGGAGGCCTATATATCACACCCACTAACGTTTTCCTCCCCTTGCTATTTCTCATTTCTACCCATACAGATTCCGTTTCATCCGAGTTAATATCCTTCCTTTCCATTGCATTAATCCCCTCCTTTACCAGCAATGCTACCCCACCTCCCCTACCTTTTTGCCGATCCTTCCTAAATATTGTATATCCCTGGATGTTAAGTTCCCAGCCTTGCCCACCCTGCAGCCACGTTTCTGTAATCCCAATCAAATCATACTTGTTTACCTCTATTTCCACAACTAATTCATCCACCTTGTTCCTAATGCTTCTAGCATTAAGATACAAAGCCTTCAGGCTTGCTTTTTTCACACTCTCATTATGAATTAGTTTGGCCCTTTGTGTTTCTCTCCTTTGCTTATTGCTTCTCACCTTTCTACCATCTATTTCTGACTTCATATGACTTCCCTCTTTTCCACTACCTAGGTTCCCATCCCCCTGCCAAATTAGTTTAAATCCTCCCGAACCGCCCTAGAAAATATTACCCCGAGGACATCGGCTCCCTCACAGTTCAGGTGTAGACCGTCCCCTTGGTACAGGTCACTCCTCCCCAAGAACTGGTTCCAATGCCTCGAGAATTTAAATCCCTCTCCCTTGCACCACTGCTCAAGCCACGTATTTAGCTTATCTATCTTACTCTCTCTAAACTTATTAGCTCGTGGCACTGGTAGCAATCCAGAGATTACTACCTTTGAGGTCCTACTTTTCAATTTAGCTCCTAACTCCCTAAATTCAGCTTGTAGGACCTCCTCCCTCTTTTTACCTACATCGTTGGTACCGACATGTACCACGACAACTGGCTGATCCCCCTCCCCCTTCAGAATGCTCTGCACCCGCTCCGAGACATCCTTGACCCGTGCACCAGGGAGGCAACATACCATCTTGGAGTCTCGGTCTCGGCCACAGAAACTCCTATCTATCCCCCTTACAATTGAATCCCCTATCACTATAGCCCTATCCCTCTTTTTCCCGCCCTTCTGTGCAGCAGAGCCAGTCATGGTGCCCTGAACCTGGCTGCTGGTGCCTTCCCCTGATAAGTCATCTCCCCCAACAGTACCCAAAACGGTAAACCTGTTTTGGAGGGAGATGACCGCAGGTGACTCCTGCACTACCTTCCTGCCTTTACCCTGCCTTTTGGTCACCCATTTACTGTCTGAGCTAGCCTTTACCTGCGGTGTGACCAACTCACTGAATGTGCTATCCACAAGATCCTCAGCATCGCGTATGCTCCAGAGTGAGTCCATTCGCAGCTCCAGCGCCGCCATGCGGTCCGCTAGGAGCTGCAGCTGGACACACTTCCTGCACACATAGTTGTCAGGGACAGTGTCCCTGATTTCCCACATGGCACAGGAGGAGCATGACACGGGTCTGAGCTGCCCTTCCATGACTTAACCCTTACAATACCTTTTTATTTACTACGATTTAGCTTAATTATTGAATTCTACTTAGAATAAGTTTGTGAAAGTACTCACCAACCAGTCACCTACCTGTTTTCTGGTGTTGTATTTTCACTGCCGCCTCCTGTCCTGGAACCTTTTCCACCTAGGTTAGGCTCCTGAAATAAAATAAATTGAACCTACCTTTTCAACTTCCCCTAACCCCTAAAAGGTTAGAGGAGGTGGAAGGGTGGGAGACACTACACTGTAGTGTTTCGGGTTTAGCAACAGCTCCACCTATATAAGAGTTACTGGCCTCCTGCTCTCCCGACTGCACCAGCTGCTCCCTGGTGACGTCACACACTGATTACTATTTACCCCTCTCCTCTGCTGTTGATTTGGTACGCCTCGCAGCTGCCACCGGTTTTTTAAGCCGGCCTCCTCCTCGCTGCTCTCTGCAGGCCTCGCGCCGGTTTTTATACCGGGCTCCTCCTCGCCTCACTGCTCCCTGGAACTGGTCGGGCCTCGGTGCTCGCGCCGGTTTTTATACCGGGCTCCTCCTCGCCTCACTGCTCCCTGGAACTGGTCGGGCCTCGGTGCTCGCGCCGGTTTTTATACCGGGCTCCTCCTCGCCTCACTGCTCCCTGGAACTGGTCGGGCCTCGGTGCTCGCGCCGGTTTTTATACCGGGCTCCTCCTCGCCTCACTGCTCCCTGGAACTGGTCGGGCCTCGGTGCTCGCGCCGGTTTTTATACCGGGCTCCTCCTCGCCTCACTGCTCCCTGGAACTGGTCGGGCCTCGGTGCTCGCGCCGGTTTTTATACCGGGCTCCTCCTCGCCTCACTGCTCCCTGGAACTGGTCGGGCCTCGGTGCTCGCGCCGGTTTTTATACCGGGCTCCTCCTCGCCTCACTGCTCCCTGGAACTGGTCGGGCCTCGGTGCTCGCGCCGGTTTTTATACCGGGCTCCTCCTCGCCTCACTGCTCCCTGGAACTGGTCGGGCCTCGGTGCTCGCGCCGGTTTTTATACCGGGCTCCTCCTCGCCTCACTGCTCCCTGGAACTGGTCGGGCCTCGGTGCTCGCGCCGGTTTTTATACCGGGCTCCTCCTCGCCTCACTGCTCCCTGGAACTGGTCGGGCCTCGGTGCTCGCGCCGGTTTTTATACCGGGCTCCTCCTCGCCTCACTGCTCCCTGGAACTGGTCGGGCCTCGGTGCTCGCGCCGGTTTTTATACCGGGCTCCTCCTCGCCTCACTGCTCCCTGGAACTGGTCGGGCCTCGGTGCTCACGCCGGTTTTTATACCGGGCTCCTCCTCGCCTCACTGCTCCCTGGAACTGGTCGGGCCTCGGTGCTCGCGCCGGTTTTTATACCGGGCTCCTCCTCGCCTCACTGCTCCCTGGAACTGGTCGGGCCTCGGTGCTCGCGCCGGTTTTTATACCGGGCTCCTCCTCGCCTCACTGCTCCCTGGAACTGGTCGGGCCTCGGTGCTCGCGCCGGTTTTTATACCGGGCTCCTCCTCCGCCTCACTGCTCCCTGGAACTGGTCGGGCCTCGGTGCTCGCGCCGGTTTTTATACCGGGCTCCTCCTCGCCTCACTGCTCCCTGGAACTGGTCGGGCCTCGGTGCTCGCGCCGGTTTTTATACCGGGCTCCTCCTCGCCTCACTGCTCCCTGGAACTGGTCGGGCCTCGGTGCTCGCGCCGGTTTTTATACCGGGCTCCTCCTCGCCTCACTGCTCCCTGGAACTGGTCGGGCCTCGGTGCTCGCGCCGGTTTTTATACCGGGCTCCTCCTCGCCTCACTGCTCCCTGGAACTGGTGTAGACCAGGACTGTGTACAGTTTAGTAGAGGTGTTTAAAATTATGGAGAGTTTTGATCAAGTAAATGAGAACCTGTTTCCAGTGGCAGGAGGGTCGGTAACCAGAGGACACAGATTGAAGAGAATCGGTAAAAGAACCAGAGGGGAGATGGAGACATTTTTTAATGCAGTGAGTTGTGATCTGGAATGCGCTGCCTGAAAGGGCAGTGGGAGCAGATTCAATAGTAACTTTCAAAAGAGAATTTGCCGGGCTCTGGGGAAAGAGTAGGGGGGAGTGGGACTAATTGGAGAGCTCGTTCAAAGAGCTGGCACAGGCATGACGGGCCGAATGGCCTCCTGCTGTGCTGTCTCATTGTATGATTCCCCAAGAATGTGGGACTGAGCTTTGTTGGCCCTGCTGTTGCTCTCTGCTCGAATGGACATTCTGGGCCCCAATTAGAACCCTGATTAAGCATCGTTCAGAGGTCCCACAGGTAGCGGACTGCATGTCTCCCTATTACACTTGGAGCACTGTGCACAGTTCTGGTCTCCATATCACACTTGGAGCACTGTGCACAGTTCTGGTCTCCATATCACACTTGGAACACTGTGCACAGTTCTGGTCTCCATATCACACTTGGAACACTGTGCACAGTTCTGGTCTCCGTATCACACTTGGAGCACTGTGCACAGTTCTGGTCTCCATATCACACTTGGAATTCAGTGCACAGTTCTGGTCTCCATATCACACTTGGAGCACTGCATAGTCCTGGTCTCCATATCATACTTGGAGCACTGCACACAGTCCTGGTCTCCATATCACACTTGGAATCCTGTGCACAGTTCTGGTCCCCATATCACACTTGGAGCACTGCACAGTCCTGGTCTCCATATCACACTTGGAGCACTGCACAGTCCTGGTCTCCATATCATACTTGGAGCACTGCACACAGTCCTGGTCTCCATATCACACTTGGAGCACTGCATAGTCCTGGTCTCCATATCACATTTGGAGCACTGCACAGTCCTGGTCTCCATATCGCACTTGGAGCACTGCACACAGTCCTGGTCTCCATATCACACTTGGAATCCTGTGCACAGTTCTGGTCCCCATATCACACTTGGAATCGTGTGCACAGTTCTGGTCCCCGTATCACACTTGGAGCACTGTGCACAGTTCTGGTCCCCGTATCACACTTGGAGCACTGTGCACAGTTCTGGTCTCCATATCACACTTGGAGCACTGTGCACAGTTCTGGTCTCCATATCACACTTGGAATCCTGTGCACAGTTCTGGTCCCCATATCACACTTGGAATCGTGTGCACAGTTCTGGTCCCCATATCACACTTGGAGCACTGTGCGCAGTTCTGGTCTCCATATCACACTTGGAGCACTGTGCACAGTTCTGGTCTCCATATCACACTTGGAGCACTGTGTGCAGTTCTGGTCTCCATATCACACTTGGAGCACTGTGCACAGTCCTGGTCTCCATATCACACTTGGAGCACTGTGCACAGTTGTGGTCTCCATATCACACTTGGAGCACTGTGCACAGTCCTGGTCCCCATATACACTTGGAGCACTGCACAGTTCTGGTCTCCATATCACACTTGGAGCACTGCGCACAGTTCTGGTCTCCATATCACACTTGGAGCACTGCACAGTCCTGGTCTCCATATCACACTTGGAGCACTGCACAGTCCTGGTCTCCATATCATACTTGGAGCACTGCACACAGTCCTGGTCTCCATATCACACTTGGAGCACTGCATAGTCCTGGTCTCCATATCACATTTGGAGCACTGCACAGTCCTGGTCTCCATATCGCACTTGGAGCACTGCACAGTCCTGGTCTCCATATCATACTTGGAATCCTGTGCACAGTTCTGGTCCCCATATCACACTTGGAATCGTGTGCACAGTTCTGGTCCCCGTATCACACTTGGAGCACTGTGCGCAGTTCTGGTCTCCATATCACACTTGGAGCACTGTGCACAGTTCTGGTCCCCGTATCACACTTGGAGCACTGTGCGCAGTTCTGGTCTCCATATCACACTTGGAGCACTGTGCACAGTTCTGGTCTCCATATCACACTTGGAATCCTGTGCACAGTTCTGGTCCCCATATCACACTTGGAATCGTGTGCACAGTTCTGGTCCCCATATCACACTTGGAGCACTGTGCGCAGTTCTGGTCTCCATATCACACTTGGAGCACTGTGCACAGTTCTGGTCTCCATATCACACTTGGAGCACTGTGTGCAGTTCTGGTCTCCATATCACACTTGGAGCACTGTGCACAGTTCTGGTCTCCATATCACACTTGGAGCACTGTGCACAGTCCTGGTCTCCATATCACACTTGGAGCACTGTGCACAGTTGTGGTCTCCATATCACACTTGGAGCACTGTGCACAGTCCTGGTCCCCATATACACTTGGAGCACTGCACAGTTCTGGTCTCCATATCACACTTGGAGCACTGCGCACAGTTCTGGTCTCCATATCACACTTGGAGCACTGTGCACAGTTCTGGTCTCCATATCACACTTGGAGCACTGCGCACAGTTCTGGTCTCCATATCACACTTGGAGCACTGTGCACAGTTCTGGTCTCCCTATCACACTTGGAGCACTGTGCACAGTTCTGGTCTCCATATCACACTTGGAGCACTGCGCACAGTTCTGGTCTCCATATCACACTTGGAGCACTGTGCACAGTTCTGGTCTCCCTATCACACTTGGAGCACTGTGCACAGTTCTGGTCTCCATATCACACTTGGAGCACTGTGCACAGTTCTGGTCTCCCTATCACACTTGGAGCACTGTGCACAGTTCTGGTCTCCCTATCACACTTGGAGCACTGTGCACAGTTCTGGTCTCCATATCACACTTGGAGCACTGCGCACAGTTCTGGTCTCCTTATTACACTTGGAGCACTGTGCACAGTTCTGGTCTCCCTATCACACTTGGAGCACTGTGCACAGTTCTGGTCTCCATATCACACTTGGAGCACTGTGCACAGTTCTGGTCTCCCCATCACACTTGGAGCACTGTGCACAGTTCTGGTCTCCCTATCACACTTGGAGCACTGTGCACAGTTCTGGTCTCCATATCACACTTGGAGCACTATGCACAGTTCTGGTCTCCATATCACACTTGGAGCACTGTGCACAGTTCTGGTCTCCATATCACACTTGGAGCACTGTGCACAGTTCTGGTCTCCATATCACACTTGGAGTACTGTGCACAGTTCTGGTCTCCATATCACACTTGGAGCACTGTGTACAGTTGTGGTCTCCATATCACACTTGGAGCACTGTGCACAGTTCTGGTCTCCATATCACACTTGGAGCACTGTGCACAGTTCTGGTCTCCATATCACACTTGGAACACTGCACAGTTCTGGTCTCCATATCACACTTGGAGTACTGTGCACAGTTCTAGTCTCCAAATCACACTTGGACTCCTGTGTACAGTTCTGGTCTCCATATCACACTTGGAGCACTGTGCATAGTTCTGGTCTCCCTATCACACTTGGAGCACTGTGCGCAGTTCTGGTCTCCATATCACACTTGGAGCACTGTGCACAGTTCTGGTCTCCATATCACACTTGGAGCACTGTGCACAGTTCTGGTCTCCATATCACACTTGGAGCACTGTGCACAGTTCTGGTCTCCCTATCACACTTGGAGCACTGTGCACAGTTCTGGTCTCCATATCACACTTGGAGCACTGTGCACAGTTCTGGTCTCCATATCACACTTGGAGCACTGTGCACAGTTCTGGTCTCCCTATCACACTTGGAGCACTGTGCACAGTTCTGGTCTCCATATCACACTTGGAGCACTATGTACAGTTCTGGTCTCCATATCACACTTGGAGCACTGTGCACAGTTCTGGTCTCCATATCACACTTGGAGCACTGTGCACAGTTCTGGTCTCCATATCACACTTGGAGCACTGCGCACAGTTCTGGTCTCCATATCACACTTGGAGCACTGTGCACAGTTCTGGTCTCCCTATCACACTTGGAGCACTGTGCACAGTTCTGGTCTCCATATCACACTTGGAGCACTGTGCACAGTTCTGGTCTCCATATCACACTTGGAGCACTGTGTACAGTTCTGGTCCCCATATCACACTTGGAGCACTATGCACAGTTCTGGTCTCCATATCACACTTGGAGCACTGTGCACAGTTCTGGTCTCCATATCACACTTGGAATTCGAGGCACAGTCCTGGTCTCCATATCACACTTGGAACACTGTGCACAGTTCTGGTCTCCATATCACACTTGGAGCACTGTGTACAGTTCTGGTCTCCCTATTACACTTGGAGCACTGTGCACAGTGCTGGTCTCCATATCACACTTGGAGCACTGTGTACAGTTCTGGTCTCCATATCACACTTGGAGCACTATGCACAGTTCTGGTCTCCATATCACACTTGGAGCACTGTGCACAGTTCTGGTCTCCATATCACACTTGGAGCACTGTGCACAGTTCTGGTCTCCATATCACACTTGGAGTACTGTGCACAGTTCTGGTCTCCATATCACACTTGGAGCACTGTGTACAGTTGTGGTCTCCATATCACACTTGGAGCACTGTGCACAGTTCTGGTCTCCATATCACACTTGGAGCACTGTGCACAGTTCTGGTCTCCATATCACACTTGGAACACTGCACAGTTCTGGTCTCCATATCACACTTGGAGTACTGTGCACAGTTCTAGTCTCCAAATCACACTTGGACTCCTGTGTACAGTTCTGGTCTCCATATCACACTTGGAGCACTGTGCATAGTTCTGGTCTCCCTATCACACTTGGAGCACTGTGCGCAGTTCTGGTCTCCATATCACACTTGGAGCACTGTGCACAGTTCTGGTCTCCATATCACACTTGGAGCACTGTGCACAGTTCTGGTCTCCATATCACACTTGGAGCACTGTGCACAGTTCTGGTCTCCCTATCACACTTGGAGCACTGTGCACAGTTCTGGTCTCCCTATCACACTTGGAGCACTGTGCACAGTTCTGGTCTCCATATCACACTTGGAGCACTGTGCACAGTTCTGGTCTCCAGATCACACTTGGAGCACTGTGCACAGTTCTGGTCTCCCTATCACACTTGGAGCACTGTGCACAGTTCTGGTCTCCCTATCACACTTGGAGCACTGTGCACAGTTCTGGTCTCCATATCACACTTGGAGCACTGTGCACAGTTCTGGTCTCCCTATCACACTTGGAGCACTGTGCACAGTTCTGGTCTCCCTATCACACTTGGAGCACTGTGCACAGTTCTGGTCTCCATATCACACTTGGAGCACTGTGCACAGTTCTGGTCTCCATATCACACTTGGAGCACTGTGCACAGTTCTGGTCTCCCTATCACACTTGGAGCACTGTGCACAGTTCTGGTCTCCATATCACACTTGGAGCACTATGTACAGTTCTGGTCTCCATATCACACTTGGAGCACTGTGCACAGTTCTGGTCTCCATATCACACTTGGAGCACTGTGCACAGTTCTGGTCTCCATATCACACTTGGAGCACTGCGCACAGTTCTGGTCTCCATATCACACTTGGAGCACTGTGCACAGTTCTGGTCTCCCTATCACACTTGGAGCACTGTGCACAGTTCTGGTCTCCATATCACACTTGGAGCACTGTGCACAGTTCTGGTCTCCATATCACACTTGGAGCACTGTGTACAGTTCTGGTCCCCATATCACACTTGGAGCACTGTGCACAGTTCTGGTCTCCATATCACACTTGGAGCACTGCACACAGTTCTGGTCTCCATATCACACTTGGAATTCGAGGCACAGTCCTGGTCTCCATATCACACTTGGAGCACTGTGCACAGTTCTGGTCTCCATATCACACTTGGAGCACTGTGTACAGTTCTGGTCTCCATATCACACTTGGAGCACTGTGCACAGTTCTGGTCTCCATATCACACTTGGAGCACTGTGCACAGTTCTGGTCTCCATATCACACTTGGAGCACTGTGCACAGTTCTGGTCTCCATATCACACTTGGAGCACTGTGTACAGTTCTGGTCTCCATATCACACTTGGAGCACTGTGTACAGTTCTGGTCTCCCTATTACACTTGGAGCACTGTGCACAGTTCTGGTCTCCATATCACACTTGGAGCACTGTGTACAGTTCTGGTCTCCCTATCACACTTGGAGCACTGTGTACAGTTCTGCTCTCCATATCACACTTGGAGCACTGTGCACAGTTCTGGTCTCCATATCACACTTGGACTCCTGTGTACAGTTCTGGTCTCCCTATTACACTTGGAGTACTGTGCACAGTTCTGGTCTCCCTATTGCACTTGGAGTACTGTGCACAGTTCTGGTCTCCATATCACACTTGGAGCACTGTGCACAGTTCTGGTCTCCATATCACACTTGGAGCACTGTGCACAGTTCTGGTCTCCCTATCACACTTGGAGCACTGTGCACAGTTCTGGTCTCCATATCACACTTGGAGCACTGTGTACAGTTCTGGTCTCCATATCACACTTGGAGCACTGTGCACAGTTCTGGTCTCCCTATCACACTTGGAGCACTGTGCACAGTTCTGGTCTCCATATCACACTTGGAGCACTGTGTACAGTTCTGGTCTCCATATCACACTTGGAGCACTGTGCACAGTTCTGGTCTCCATATCACACTTGGAGCACTGTGCACAGTTCTGGTCTCCCTATTACACTTGGAGTACTGTGCACAGTTCTGGTCTCCATATCACACTTGGAGCACTGTGCACAGTTCTGGTCTCCATATCACACTTGGAGCACTGTGCACAGTTCTGGTCTCCATATCACACTTGCATCACTGTGTACAGTTCTGGTCCCCATATCACACTTGGAGCACTGCACAGTTCTGGTCTCCATATCACACTTGGAGCACTGTGCACAGTTCTGGTCTCCATATCACACTTGGAGCACTGTGCACAGTTCTGGTCTCCCTATTACACTTGGAATTCTGTGCACAGTTCTGGTCTCCATATCACACTTGGAGCACTGTGCACAGTTCTGGTCTCCCTATTATACTTGGAATTCTGTGCACAGTTCTGGTCTCCATATCACACTTGGAATTCGAGGCACAGTCCTGGTCTCCATATCACACTTGGAGCACTGTGCACAGTTCTGGTCTCCATATCACACTTGGAGCACTGTGCACAGTTCTGGTCTGCATATCACACTTGGAGCACTGTGCACAGTTCTGGTCTCCATATCACACTTGGAGCACTATGCACAGTTCTGGTCTCCCTATTACACTTGGAATTCTGTGCACAGTTCTGGTCTCCATATCACACTTGGAGCACTGTGCACAGTTCTGGTCTGCATATCACACTTGGAGCACTGTGCACAGTTCTGGTCTCCATATCACACTTGGAGCACTATGCACAGTTCTGGTCTCCCTGTTACACTTGGAATTCTGTGCACAGTTCTGGTCTCCATATCACACTTGGAGCACTGTGCACAGTCCTGGTCTCCATATCACACTTGGAGCACTGTGCACAGTTCTGGTCTCCATATCACACTTGGAGCACTGCGCACAGTTCTGGTCTCCATATCACACTTGGAGCACTGTGCACAGTCCTGGTCCCCATATCACACTTGGAGCACTGCGCACAGTCCTGGTCTCCATATCACACTTGGAGCACTGTGCACAGTTCTGGTCTCCATATCACACTTGGAGCACTGTGCACAGTTGTGGTCTCCATATCACACTTGGAGCACTGTGTACAGTTCTGGTCTCCATGTCACACTTCCTCCTTCGTATGGTCGTAGCAAATAAAATCAGCTGTTAATGTCGAAGTCCGATATCTAGCCCAAAGCTTCTGGTGTAACAGCGTTGCGATCTTATAGGCTGCCTGTGAATTGCCGGAGGGCAGTGCTCAATGATGTGTTCCAGGGTCTGATGGGGAAATCCACAGTCGCATGGTGGGGATGCTTTAATCTGCTATCTATGGAGGTGGCGGCAGCATCTACCATGACCGGTTCTGAGGGGATCGATGGTTGCCCACTGTTTGCGAGGAAGGTTTGATCCTTCAGGTTGCACTGTGGGGTCCTCTATAAAGGAATCCATTCTGTATATCACAGTTCTGCCAAGCATTTCTCCGTCGGTCATCAAGGCTGAGGGGAGATCGCTGAAGGGCCTCGGCGACGGTCCAAAATGGCCTTCTAGATTTGAGAGGGGTTGGTGGTAGGATGTTCAAGTCGGCCTGGATCGGCAGGTCTTTGATTTGATTTGATTTGATTGCTGGTATAGCGGTTGTATTCTCTGGAGACAGCGTATTCAGAGCATTGGTGTGGTGGTGCGATGTTTGCAAGTACGGGCAGCCAAGGTGTTGGGCCAGTTAAATCGCTGGTTTATATTTCAGTGGCATAAGGAAAAAAAACGGTGGCAGAACGTGGAGAAGAGATTCACTGAAAAATCCTTAATTACTCTCTTCAAAGCAATTTCCTACAGAAATATCACCTTTGTCAAATTCATTGCAGATCCGGATTAATACAGCCTAGCTTTCTGCACCTTGATTTGATCTAAATTGCTCCTCCATGATTTAGATGCTGCAATATCACAGAATGACTACGGTTTAATAGGAACCAGTACACTTTTACATGATTCATTACAGAATGTTTTAAATGGAATCATAACTGTGAAAGGCATTAAACTCTTCATTCTGCAAAGTGCTTTGTATTTGAAACAGGAGTTAAAACCTAAACATATAGCATTGTAGGAATCGTCAGATCCCTAACTGAAGCACTGAGGTCGAGTCAGTCCGATAGTAAAACGAAGTTTAATAGAAACTAGAGAGCAAACAATTGCATGCAGGAGAAATAATCAACAGCTCTTTTCTGGTGCTGGTTTCACAAGGCCTGAGTTGGGAACCTCCCGCTCTCTGACGTCATCAGGTTTCCCGCCGTTCGGGGCGTCACATGACCTACGTCATGACATCATCGCGCTGATTCTGGGGCTTATCCAGAACGGCTATTTACATACAGTAAACAAACATAGGTGCTGTAGCACTCTGTTAAAGGCAGTTATACATTTATACAGGAGTCCGTTGGTGGCTTTGCCACAACATATTCAATTTCTACCGACCCATGCAAGTATTAAAAAAAGAGTGGTAGGATGTTCAATATAAGAGAGTCACTAATAAATCCAATGGGGAATTCAGCAGAAACCTCTTTACTCAGAGAGTGGCGAGAATGTGGAACTCAATTCAATTCAATTCAATTCAAATCGCTTTATTGGCATGACAAGGTACATCTTATGTTGCCAAAGCACCGAAAAAAAACATTTATGGTTGAACACATAAACGCAGATCTATCCATACAGTGTATAAACAGATATATCCCCGAGTGTATAAATATACACTCATATAATTTGTATATACTCTTTTCTTATATTTAGTGGTTGTTCCTCTGTTTATGGCAAGCTGTAACATAGTGTGCCGCTAAGGTTACACAATTTCTCTCTTCCCCTAGTAGGTATGGGAGTTTTTGGTCGTCATTCAAATTTTTGAATTCAGGGCATATTTGTGTGAATTTTGGGTAGAAATTCTCCCTGATGCCCTGATATTTTCCACAAGCTGTGAGGAAGTGCATCTCTGTCTCCACCACTCCCTGACTGCAGTGAGAGCATATCCTGTCCTCTCTGGGCAGCCGGGTCTGCCTGTGTCTGCCTTTTTCGATGGCCAGGCTATGCTCACTAAGTCTGTACCTTGTCAAGGTTTTTCTCAATTTGCAATCTTTTACCGTGGTCAGGTATTCAGCCATGTTGTATTGTCTGTTTAAGGCCAAGTAGCAATTGAGTTTGCTTTGGGTTTTTTGTTGTTTCTGCCCAATATGACAGATATTTTTCCTTTTGCTCGCTACCACAGGGAGTGGTTGAGGCGAATGGCGTCGATGCATTTAAGGGGAAGCTGGATAAACACAGGAGGGAGAAAGGAATAGAAGGAGATGCTGATGGGGTGAGATGAAGAGGGCTGGGCGGAGCAGAAACACCGGCACGGACTCGTTGGGCCGAATGGCCTCTTTCGGTGGTGTAAATTCGATGTAGTCCACCTCACCCCTTGCCAACCTCTGGCAGAGGCCCAAACCGAGCTGGAGTTTCGCCGTATAGCTGCACCCTCGTGTGCTGTGGCATTCTCTGTGGCGGAGCAGAGAGCGGCTGTGGCCAGCTGACAGGACTGGGTTTTCAGCTACCAGTTTCCAAACGGGGTGCCCACATCCTGTCGAAGCAGCAGAGGAAGAGGAGGAGGAGGAGGAGAGGGAGAGGAATCGCACAACAGCTTCACAAATAATCTTCCAAGATTGCTTCTTGCTCTGGGTGGCGCTGTAAGGTAGGTCAGGGCTGCAAGCTCGTTCGCCGAGCGTGAGGGAGAATGGAAGACTTTGATTTCTTGCACCTCCCACGATCTCTGGACGTCCCAAAGCACTTCACAGTCAATCAAGTACTTTTTGAAATGCAGTCATTACAGTACGAGAGGTGTGCACACCACAAGTAACAGACAAGTTACTACAGAGAGACCGATGATTCACACAACTGGTGAATGTAGGACAGAAAGACAGGCCAGTGCTCGCTCTACACTGTCCCATCAAACACTCCCAGGGCAGGTACAGCATGGGTTAGATACAGAGTAAAGCTCCCTCTACACTGTCCCATCAAACACTCCCAGGGCAGGTACAGCACGGGTTAGATACAGAGTAAAGCTCCCTCTACACTGTCCCCATCAAACACTCCCAGGGCAGGTACAGCACAGGTTAGATACAGAGTAAAGCTCCCTGTACACTGTCCCCATCAAACACTCCCAGGGCAGGTACAGCACAGGTTAGATACAGAGTAAAGCTCCCTCTACACTGTCCCATCAAACACTCCCAGGGCAGGTACAGCACGGGGTTAGATACAGAGTAAAGCTCCCTCTACACTGTCCCATCAAACACTCCCAGGGCAGGTACAGCACGGGGTTAGATACAGAGTAAAGCTCCCTCTACACTGTCCCCATCAAACACTCCCAGGGCAGGTACAGCACGGGTTAGATACAGAGTAAAGCTCCCTCTACACTGTCCCATCAAACACTCCCAGGGCAGGTACAGCACGGGTTAGATACAGAGTAAAGCTCCCTCTACACTGTCCCATCAAACACTCCCAGGGCTGGTACAGCACGGGTTAGATACAGAGTAAAGCTCCCTCTACACTGTCCCCATCAAACACTCCCAGGGCAGGTACAGCACAGGTTAGATACAGAGTAAAGCTCCCTCTATACTGTCCCATCAAACACTCCCAGGGCAGGTACAGCACGGGGTTAGATACAGAGTAAAACTCCCTCTACACTGTCCCCATCAAACACTCCCAGGGCAGGTACAGCACGTGTTAGATACAGAGTAAAGCTCCCTCTACACTGTCCCCATCAAACACTCCCAGGACAGGTACAGCACGGGTTAAATACCGAGTAAAGCTCCCTCTACACTGTCCCCATCAAACACTCCCAGGGCAGGTACAGCACGGGGTTAGATACAGAGTAAAGCTCCCTCTACACTGTCCCATCAAACACTCCCAGGGCAGGTACAGCACGGGGTTAGATACAGAGTAAAGCTCCCTCTACACTGTCCCATCAAACACTCCCAGGGCAGGTACAGCATGGGTTAGATACAGAGTAAAGCTCCCTCTACACTATCCCCATCAAACACTCCCAGGGCAGGTACGGCACGGGTTAGATACAGAGTAAAGCTCCCTCTACACTGTCCCCATCAAACACTCCCAGGGCAGGTACAGCACGGGGTTAGATACAGAGTAAAGCTCCCTCTACACTGTCCCATCAAACACTCCCAGGGCAGGTACAGCACGGGGTTAGATACAGAGTAAAGCTCCCTCTACACTGTCCCATCAAACACTCCCAGGGCAGGTACAGCACGGGTTAGATACAGAGTAAAGCTCCCTCTACACTGTCCCATCAAACACTCCCAGGGCAGGTACAGCACGGGGTTAGATACAGAGTAAAGCTCCCTCTACACTGTCCCATCAAACATTCCCAGGGCAGGTACAGCACGGGATTAGATACAGAGTAAAGCTACCTCTACACTGTCCCATTAAACACTCCCAGGGCAGGTACAGCACGGGTTAGATAGAGTAAAGCTCCCTCTACACTGTCCCATCAAACACTCCCAGGGCAGGTACAGCACGGGTTAGATAAAGAGTAAAGCTCCCTCTACACTGTCTCATCAAACACTCCCAGGGCAGGTACAGCACGGGTTAGATACAGAGTAAAGCCCCCTCTACACTGTCCCCATCAAACACTCCCAGGGCAGGTACAGCACGGGGTTAGATACAGAGTAAAGCTCCCTCTACACTGTCCCCATCAAACACTCCCAGGGCAGGTACAGAACGGGTTAGATACAGAGTAAAGCTCCCTCTACACTGTCCCATCAAACACTCCCAGGACAGGTACAGCACGGGTTAGATACAGAGTAAAGCTCCCTCTACACTGTCCCCATCAAACACTCCCAGGACAGGTACAGCACGGGTTAAATACCGAGTAAAGCTCCCTCTACACTGTCCCCATCAAACACTCCCAGGGCAGGTACAGCACGGGGTTAGATACAGAGTAAAGCTCCCTCTACACTGTCTCATCAAACACTCCCAGGGCAGGTACAGCACGGGTTAGATACAGAGTAAAGCTCCCTCTGCATTTTGCATTAGGAACATAGCAATAGAAGTACAGGAGGAGGCCATTCAGCCCCTCGAGCCTGTTCCACCATTCAATTAGATCACAGCTGATCTGTACCTTAACTCCATCTACCCGCCTTGGTTCTGTAACCCTTAATACCCGTCACCCGCCAAAAATCTATCAAATTCATTCTTGAAATTTTCAATTGACCCGCAACCTCGACAGCTTTTTGGGGGCGAGAGTTCCCGATTTCCACCACCCTTTGTGTGAAGAAGTGCTTCCTGACATCACCCCTGAACGGCCTGGCTCTAATTTGAAGGTTCTGCCCCCTTGTTCTGGACTCCCCCCACCAGAGGAAATAGTTTCTCTCTCGATCAACCCGATCGAATCCTTTAATCATCTCAAACACCTCGATCAGATCGCCCCTTAATCTTCTACACTCGAGGGAACACAAGCCACAATATAGACCACAGCTGGAATACTGTGTGCAGTTCTGGTCGCCACACTATAGAAACATAGACACATAGAAGATAGGAGCAGGAATAGGCCATTCGGCCCCTCGAGCCCGCTCCGCCATTCAATGCGATCATGGCTGATCATCCAAATTCAGTGCCCTGTCCCTGCTTTCTCCCCATATCCCTTGATCCCTTTAGCCTCAAGAAATATATCCAACTCTTTCTTGAATATATTTAATGAACTGGCCTCCACCGCCCTCTGTGGCAGAGAATTCCACAGGTTCACCACTCTCTGGGTGAAGAAATTCCTCCTCATCTCTGTCCTAAATGTCCTACCCCTTATCCTTAGACTATGACCCCTGGTTCTGGACTCCCCCCGCCATCGGGAACATCCTTCCTGCATCTAGTCTGTCCAGACCTGACAGAATTTTATAGGTTTCGATGAGATCCCCTCTCAATCTTCTAAACTCCAGCGAGTATAAGCCCAATCGACCCAATCTCTCCTCATACGTCATTCCTGCCATCCCAGGTATCAGCCTGGTGAATCTTCGCTGCACTCCCTCCATGGCAAGAACGTCCTTCCTCAGGTAAGGTGACCAAAACTGCACACAATACTGAAGGTGCGGTCTCGCCAAGGCCCTGTACAACTGTAGCAAGACATCGTTGTTCCTGTACTCGAACCCTCTTGCTACGAAGGCCGACATACCATTTGCCTTCTTAACCGCCTGCTGCACCTGCATGCTTACCTTCAGCGACTGGTGCACAATAACACCCAGGTCTCTTTGCACTTCCCCTTCACATCTTTAGGAAGGATGTGATTGCATTGGAGAGGGTGCAGAGGAGATTCACCAGGATGTTACCTGGGCTGGAGCGCTTCAGCTATGAAGAGAGACTGGACAGGCTGGGGTTGTTTTCCTTAGAGCAGAGAATGCTGAAGGGGGGCCTGATTGAGGTGTACAAAATTATGAGGGGCATAGATGGAGTAGATAGAAAGGAACTTTTCCCCTTAGTAGAGGGGTCAATAACCAGGGGGCATAGTTTCAAGGTAAGGGGCAGGAGGTTTAGAGGAGATTTGAGGAAAACATTTTTCACCCAGAGGGTGGTTGGAATCTGGAACTCACTGCCTGAAAGGGTGGTAGAGGCAGGAACCCTCACAACATTCAAGAAGCATTTAGATGAGCACTTGAAACGCCACAGCATACAAGGCTACGGACCAAGTGCTGGAAAATGGGATTAGAATAGACAGGGCTCGATGGCCGGTGTGGACACGATGGGCCGAAGGGCCTCTTTCTGTGCTGTATAACTCTATGACTCTAAGCCCAGACTGTGCAACCTGTCCTCGCAATTAAACCCGTCTGTGATTCTGGGGAGGGGAAAATTCATGGTCCCCAGCAACAGTTAACGGCAACTGGAAACGGTCGCAACACTGACCGAGTGAAATTGGTCTGGGGGGCTTGGAGATAGGTGGCGCAGCGCTCACCTACCATCCTGGTGGCTTTGCTGGTGATCCGGGACGAAGTTCCTGTCCAGGTCCAACGTTGCAGATTCCCACAGCCAATGGGAGCGAAGCTCTGGAGATCGGCAATGAAGAGGCCCGAGAATTAAAGGGGCCATGCACACTGAAGCAATACAAGAATTAAATGCAGTTGTAGGAATGGTCAAATTCCTATCTAGAGATTGAGTTCGACGCAGGCAATCAATCAACAAGGTTTTTAATGTTAAACTAACGAGTTTAAACAGATTGATGCAAGAGAGCTATGAATACAGGTCTTAACAGGTCGGAGACTCCACGAGGACTGCTAGGGCGGTCCCGTGGATGGCATCATGACGTCATCACGTTTTTCCCGCGTTTGGGTGATCACATGATTAGCGGCATGACGTCATCGCGTTTGCCCGCGCTCTTAAAGGGACCGCGCACTGTACATGCAAACAGTATATACAATGGTACAGATTTAGTCTGTAGCTAACACATCGTTAAAGGGAATTATGTACAGTTGTTCAGAGTCCCTCAGTGGCTCTGCCACATGCGCTCCCCCAGAATTGTCTTTAACGGACAAAGTCAAACAGTGAGGGGGTCTGACAAGCCTGTCAGAACGACTCCTGTATTCCCAAAGTGGAAGCTGTTGGACGGCGGGCGGTCTGGCGGGTGGTTGCACTTGTTCTGGCGCGACGACGGCGGGCGGCCGACTTCGTCTCGGTGGCTGTGCGGTCTCGACGGGACGGTCAAGGTCCAGGTGTGCTGGCTTCAAACGGTCGACTGAAATGTGGTCCGGTTTACCACCGACATCCACCTTGAAGGTTTTGTCTCCTGCCTCTAACACGCGGAAAGGACCAGTGTACGGGGCCTTGAGCGGATCCCGGTAAGCATCATGGCGGATGAACACGTAGTTGGCTTGTTTCAGCTCCGCTGGAACGTGAGAGCCCTGAAACCCGTGATGCAATGTGGGAACCGGCGCGAAACATCTGGCTGCTTCCTGGTGACTGATAAGTTGGCGTGAGGCGGACCATGGCTCCGTTGGTGTTGGCAGGGAATCCCCTGGCACTCACAGCGGCTGACCATAAACGAGCTCTGCCGCGGAAGAGTGAAGATCTTCCTTGGGGGCCGTGCGAAGGCCCAACATGACCCACGGCAGCTTGTCTGCCCATCCAGCGTCTTGGAGGCTGGCCCTCAGTGCGGCCTTAAGCGATCTGTGAAAACGTTCGCACAGACCGTTCGCTTGTGGGTGGTAGGCTGTGGTGCGGTGTAACTTGACACCGAGCCGTTGAGCCACCGCATTCCAGCGTTCGGAGGAAAACTGTGGTCCCCGGTCCGAAGAGATGTCAGCAGGCACTCCAAAACGAGCAACCCACGAAGAGATGAACGCCCTAGCCACGTCCGCCGAAGTAGTAGATGGCATAAGAACATAAGAAATAGGAGCAGGAGTAGGCCAATCGGCCCCTCGAGCCTGCTCCGCCATTCAATAAGATCATGGCTGATCTGATCCTAACCGCCAATCCACTATCACAGAACCATCTCCTGAATCTAACAGAATTAGACACACGAAACAGGAGCAGGATCAGGCTACACGGCCCCTGGGCCCGCTCCGCTACCCACAGGGCCATGACCGATCTGCACCTAAACTCGTCCAAATTTCTGTCCGCTCCCCGTAACCTTTAATTCCCTTTTCTTCTAGGAAACTGTCTATTTCTGTTTTAAATTTATGTAATGATGTAGCTTCGACAGCTTTTTGGGGCAGCATATTCCATGGACCTACCACCCTCTGAGTGAAGTAGTTCCTCCTCATCTCAGTTTTGAAAGAGCAGCCCCTTATTCTAAGACTATGCCCCCTAGTTCTAGTTTCACCCATCATCTGGAACATCCTCCCCGCATCCACCCGATCCAACCCCTTCACAATCTTATATGTTTCAATAAGATCGCCTCTCATTCTTCTGAACTCCAATGAGTAGAGTCCCAATCTACTCAACCTCTCCTCATATGTCCATCCCCTCATCCCCGGGATTAGCCGAGTGAACCTTCTTTGTACTGACTCGAGAGCAAGTATGTCCTTTCTTAAGTATGGACACCAAAACTGTATGCAGTATTCCAGGTGCGGTCTCACCAATACCTTGTACAACTGAAGCAATACCTCCCTATTTTTATATTCTATCCCCCTAGCAATGAAAGCCAACATTCCATTGGCCTTCTTAATCACTTGCTGCACCTGCATACTAACCTTTTGAGTTTCGTGCACCAGGACCCCCAGATCCCTTTGTACTTCAGTACTTTCCAGTTTCTTGCCATTAAGATATTAACTTGCTCTATGATTTTTCCTGCCAAAGTGCATAACCTCACACTTTCCAGTATTGTATTCCATCTGCCAAGTCTCTGCCCACTTACTTAGCCTGTCTATGTCCCCTTGCAGGTTTTTTATGTCCTCCTTTCTCACTGCTTTCCCTCCCATCTTAGTATCATCTGCAAATCGGCCATCTGGTGGTGCGATCTACTATGGTCAGGATGTGCGTAAAACTATGGGAAGGTGGAAGTGGTCCTACCAGGTCCACATTAATGTGGTCAAACCGTCGCTCAGGAACTGCAAAGGTGGCCAATGGAGCCTTGATGTGGCGCTGTACCTTGGCCTTTTGGCAGACCACGCAGGTGTTGGCCCAGTCGCGGACATCTTTATGCATGCCCTGCCAAACAAACTTAGATGACATTAGCTTCTGAGAAGCCTTCATTCCTGGGTGTGACAACCCATGTATGGCGTCAAACACCTTGCGGCACCAGGCGACCGGCACAATAGGGCGAGGGTCCCGAACGGAGACGTCACACAGCAACGTGGTACCAGCCGAATGGAACGTGACGTCGGCCAACTGGAGGCTAGTGGTGTTGGTGCGGTAAGCCTGCACTTCTGGGTCTGAGACTTGGTCTGCTGCCATGAGGACGTAGTCGACGCCCAGCTGGACCGCATGCACGGTCGCGCGGGAGAGGCAATCTGCCACCAGATTGTCTTTACCGGCCATGTGCTGGGTATCTGTGGTAAATTCGGAGATGTATGTCAGCTGACGTTGTTGTCGAGATGACCACGGTTCGGCGGTCTTGGCCATGGCAAAAGTCAGTGGCTTATGGTCAACGAAAGCGGTGAAAGGACGTCCTTCCAACAAGAACTGGAAATGGCGGATGGCCAGAAAAAGGGCTAGTAACTCCCTGTCGAAAGTACTCTAAGCCCGCTCGTTACGCCGCAGTTGACGGCTGAAGAATGCCAACGGCTGCCACGTCCCGTTCACCCACTGTTCCTGAACGGCGCCGATTGCGTAATCTGACGCGTCGGTGGTGAGGGCGATGGTGGCTCCTAGTAGCGGGTGCACCAGCATGGTCGCATTGGCTAAGGCGCTCTTGGTGTCGGTGAATGCCCGGTCCATGTCAACCGTCCAGCTCACTGGATCCTTGCCAGACTTGCCCTTGAGGGCCTCGTACAGGGGCTGCATGAGCAGTGCTGCCTTAGGCACGAAACGGTGGTAAAAGTTTACCATGCCGAGGAACTCCTGCAGGGCCTTTATGTTCTGCGGGCGTGGAAAGGATGTCACCGCCTCTACCTTCACTTGCAAAGGAACCGCTCCCTCTGAGGTAATGCGATGTCCCAGGAAATCAATTTGGTGCAGACCAAACTGACACTTGGCTGGGTTGATAATCAGGCCATGTTGGCTGAGGCGTCGAAAGAGGGTGCGTAGGTGAGAGATGTGTTCCTCCTTATTAGGACTGGTGATGAGATGATCGTCTAAGCAGATGAAAAGGAACTTGAGGTCCCGCAGCACGGAGTCCATGAGGCGCTGGAAAGCCTGGGCGGCGTTCTTCAACCCAAACGGCATCCTTAAAAATTTGAAGAGACCGAAAGGGGTGATGACTGCGGTCTTCTGGACGTCTTGCGGGTGCACCGGGACCTGGTGGTAGCCTCGGACAAGGTCAATCTTGGAAAAAACGGTGTTTCCTGCCAAATGGGCAGAGAAATCCTGGATGTGGGGGATCGGGTATCGATCAGGAGTGGTGGCGTCGTTTAGGCGCCGATAGTCGCCGCAGGGCCGCCATCCGCCGCCAGGTTTCGGAACGATGTGAAGAGGCGAAGACCAGGGACTATTCGACCTGCGAATAATCCCTAAGCGTTCCATTGTTGCGAACTCCGCCTTCGCGACCGCTAGCTTGCCAGGTTCGAGGCGCCGGGCCCGCGCGTGTACCGGGGGGGCCGGTGGTAGTGATGTGGTGTTCCACACCATGTTTCGTGGCCGTGGAGGAGAACGTGGGCCTGGTCAGGTCTGGAAGTTCGCCTAGCAGGCGAGCGAACTCATCCGGAGTTGGGAAAGCGCAGGAGACGGTGCGCGACATGGTGTTACTAGGGTGGCAAGGGATAGAGTGAAACGTGGCCGCGTTGATCAGCCACCGGTTCCTTACATCGACCAGGAGGCTGTTGGCGCACAGGAAATCGGCACCGAGAATGGCTTGCGAAACCTTGGCCATAACGAATTCCCAGGAAAACCGCTGGCCGCCGAAGCACACCTGGACCCGCCGTCTGCCGAAGGTCCGAATAGCTCCGCCATTAGCCGCTTCGAGGGGGAGGCAGTGCCTCCCAGCCTGTACATCAAGAGCTGACGCGGGTAGAATGCTGCACTGCGCTCCGGTGTCGCACAGGAACCGACGACCGGAGAGGGTATCTGTGATGAAGAGCAGCTTGCCTGCATTGCCGATTGCCATCGCGGCCGCGGGGCACCCGTTAGACCCGTTCTTCATTAGACGGAGTTGTTTTTTTTGAAGAGAAGCTGCAGGGAGGGCGGCAACATCTCGCCTTCGCGCCAAACCGCACGTGGTAGAAGCACAGCCCCGCGGGCTGAGGAGCTAGGGCGGCGTCTGTGGGGGATGGGCGCCTCGTGGCAGCGCAGTACTGTTGCGTAACTGCGAATATTTTGTCTGCCTCGGCAGCGAGTGCTGCGCAGTCTTCGACCTCGGATCTCGCCAAGGCCGCTTGCACTTGCTCCGGTAATTGGCTGAGGAATAACTCACTGAAGAGAAAGCATTCCGGTTCGGAGCCGAGGAGTGTGAGCATTTGGCTCATCAGCTTGGAAGGTTTGGAGTCCCCGATCCCGGGCATAGCGAGCAGCCGACGGGCGCGCTCTGATTTCGTGAGCCCGAAAACCTGTAGCAACCGTGCCTTGAGGGTCTCATACTTGCGGTCTGTTGGGGGGTTCTCGAGAAGACTGACGGTCCGCGAGGCAGTAGAGCCGTCGAGTGCGGAGACCACGTATAAGTATCGGGTCTGATCCTCAACGATGCCTCTCGGCGAACTGGGCTTCAACTTGAATGAACCACGAGGTCGCTTGTTGCTCCCAGAACTGCGGCAGCTTCAACGAAATGGCGTTTGCCTCCATGCTGTGTTCCTTTTGCGAAATCCGTTCACAAAAGTCGGGGTCACCAATGTAGGAATGGTCAAATTCCTATCTAGAGATTGAGTTCGATGCAGGCAATCAATCAAAAAGGTTTTTAATGTCAAACTAACGAGTTTAAACAGATTGATGCAAGAGAACTATGAATACAGGTCTTAACAGGTCGGAGGCTCCACGAGGACTGCCAGGGCGGTCCCGTGGATGGCATCATGACGTCATCACGTTTTTCCCGCGTTTGGGTGATCACGTGATTAGCGGCATGATGTCATCGCGTTTGCCCGCGCTCTTAAAGGGACCGCGCACTGTACATGCAAACAGTATATACAATGGTACAGATTTAGTCTGTAGCTAACACATCGTTAAAGGGAATTATGTACAGTTGTTCAGAGTCCCTCAGTGGCTCTGCCACACAGTGAGTCAATACATTTTTCAGCCCTTTCTGCCTTTTAAGAAATATTCAATATTTAAATATTCAGAGCTGTTAAAGCTGAATGGCCTTCCTAACCTCAACAGATGGGAAAACTGCCTCAGCGCTAACACAAGTGGCTCAGCGAGCCAGGGAAGGGGCACCGAGGGTCTCGCACGCAGCACTCCAGCTTTGTGCAGGGGTCAACACTGCAAGAGAGGTCCTCGACACACAGGGCCAGGAGGCCCTCCAGAAAGAACGATGTGGGGGTACATCACCGAGGCAGTCACGGCCAGCAGTGTTGCCCCCACCAGCTGGCTCCAATGCCCAAAGGAGCTTCATGACCTCAGACCACTGGGCAAAGTCAGCGAATGCATCTTCAAAAGCCGTCTCCTACCAGCTGCACCACTAGCCTCACACACTGCTCAATGCATGACCCCCAACCACTCACCTACCAACAACCTGCACCAATGATGTGGCACATCTCCCATTCCTAGCCTCACCTCACAACCCCTTGGAGGAGACGGTGCTGGCCGTTCTTGGCAGGGGCATGGCTGAGCCCTTGGCCAGCGGCAGGGCTGAAAGGATACAAGATGCTGGTATCCTCGTACATTATCCTCCTTCCGAGTTGGAATAAACGGGTCCTTTTCTGAGTGGCGGGCAGTGACTAGTGGGGTACCACAGGGATCGGTCCTTGGACCCCAGCTATTCACAATATATGTTAATGATCTAGACGAGGGAACTAGATGTAATATCTCCAAGTTTGCAGACGACACAAAGCTGTGTGGGTGTGTGTGCTGTGAGGAGGATGCCGAGAAACTCCAGTATGATTTGGACAGGCTGGGTGATTGGGCAGATGCAGTATAATGTGGATAAATGCGAGGTTATCCACTTTGGTGGCAAAAACAGGAAGGCAGACTATTATCTGAACGGCAATAGATTGGGAGAAGGGGAAGTGCAACGAGACCTGGGTGTCCTTGTGCACCAGTCGCTGAAGGTAAGCATGCAGGTGCAGCAGGCGGTTAAGAAGGCAAATGGTATGTTGGCCTTCGTAGCGAGAGGGTTCGAGTACAGGAGCAAGGATGTCTTGCTGCAGTTGTACAGGGCCTTGGTGAGACCGCACCTTGGCCTAGAAATTCAGTTGGTTGCGCCAGCCGGTAGCGCCTTAGGAGGAGTAGATGTCGGGCGCTATGCGGCTAGCGGCCGGGCGCAGCGCGATCTGCGCCTCGCCCCAACTTCACTCACGATTTAGCGGCGGCGCAAAGTCTTTGCGCGCGCTCAGCTGCGCGCGCAGATCATGGCGTCATTTCCTCGTGCAACGCCCTTTGTGCGCCCCCAACCGGAAATTCAGTCGCGATGCCCCATTGTGCGCCTGGTGCCCCTAGCGACTGTTAGAGTGGAACGGTGCTCAGTCGATGCGGGGCGCGGGGGGCGCAAATTAAAGGGCACTCCTCCTGCACTATAAAAGGCTGCCATTTCGCAGCACTCCTTCTTGAGAAACGGATCTTTGGAGAGAGACCAAGGTAGATAGCTTTCTGCTTTGGCTCAACACTCGGACAGGTACTTGTGGCTTCAGGCCACAGCTTTCCACTTATCTTTGCCTTCATTGACGTATCATTGTTTGCCAGCATATTATGGGGGCTGCAATGGGTGCAAACGCTGGCTTTCTCAATTGCATCCAAAGGGCTCACAGACGCCGTGAGAGAGTGGCAGCCCTGGCTAGACGGAGAGGGGGCAACAGGCATCGGGAAAGGAGGCCTTACCCACCCAGGGTATACCGCCAGCAGTTCTCCTATCTCAACGTGTCTGACGAGCAGTGTGTTTGGAGGCTGCGATTCAGAAGGGAGGTGGTCACAGAGATCTGCCACCTGCTTGGCGGTGATCTGCAGCCACAGCTGAGGAGCAGGACGTCTCTGTCGGTGGCAGTGAAGGTGACAGTGGCTCTCAACTTCTATGCCACCGGCTCCTTCCAATCCGCTACTGGGGACATTTCCAACATCTCCCAGTTCGCCGTGCATTGCTGCATCCGCCAGGTGACCAATGCCCTTTTCAAAAGGAGACGTCAATTTATCTCCTTCTCCATGGCCCTTGCCAAGCAGCAACAGCGTGCAATGGGCTTTGCAGCATTCGCGGGCTTCCCCATGGTGCAGGGCGCCATTGACTGCACGCATGTGGCTTTGCGGGCACCTCTGGAGAATGCCGAGGATTACCGCAACCGGAAGGGCTACCATTCGCTGAACGTCCAGCTGGTGTGTGACCACAGGCAGCTCATCCTAGCTGTCAATGCCCGCTTTCTAGGCAGCAGCCACGATGCCTTCATCCTGCGACAGACTTCTGTGGCAGACATGTTCCAGGCCCAGCCTCACCCACGAGGATGGCTTATCGGGGACAAAGGCTATCCTTTGTGTACCTGGCTGATGACCCCGCTCCGCGCGCCCAGCACCCCTGCTGAAGAGGGATACAACGATAGCCATCAAGCAACCAGGAACATCATCGAACAAACAATCGGCGCCCTGAAGCAACAGTTCCGCTGTCTCGATCGTTCTGGTGGAGCCCTCCAGTATTCGCCGGAGCGAGTCTCCCATTTCGTGGTCGTTTGCTGCATGCTGCACAACCTGGCTATCCGCAGGACTCAGCCACTGCCACCAGACATTGGAGGACCACCTGAGGAGGAGGAGGAGGAGGAGGAGGAGGAGGACCAGCACAGGAGGGAGGCAGAAAGTGCAAGGGCCGCCCGTCGCCGGCTTATTGAACGTCGGTTCTAGGCCCCCTCTCAGGGAATGGCTTGTGCCAATGTCAGCAGATGAATGTAGCCGCTCCACAAGCCCTCAGCCGAGCAGGGCAACCCGGACTTTACAAAAAAAACATGCACACTGCAATTTAAGAACAATAATTTATTGCAAACATCTGCCCTTCCCACATTACATCCTCATGTGGAGAAGCCCCCTCCAAAACACAAAACTACCAGTCTCGGCCTTACAAAAAGAAAGAAAGACACCAGTCTCGGCCTTACAAAAAGAAAGAAAGACACCAGTCTCGGCCTTACACAAATAAGGAAAGACACCAGTCTCGGCCTTACAAAAAGAAAGAAAGACACCAGTCTCGGCCTTACAAAAAGAAAGAAAGACACCAGTCTCGGCCTTACACAAATAAGGAAAGACACCAGTCTCGGCCTTACAAAAAGAAAGAAAGACACCAATCTCGGCCATACAAAAAGCACCAGGCATTTGTGCATACCTTCTACTTTTTGCCCTGCGAGGGCGATGCCTTTCGCATCCTTGCCTGGCCCCTGCCCGCCCTGCAGCTCCTCCTCAATGGGAGCCCAGTGGCTGCAGCAAGGCTGGGGGAAGGCTGCTGAGGGGCAGATGGCGAGACGGCAGATGCCCTTGGGGGTCGGCCTGCACCAGCTCTGGCCTTGGAGTGGCCGGCTGCTGACTGCTCCAACTCTGGCTGGGCGGCAGCAGTCTGTCCAGCGGCTCGTGGCAGCTGCAATGGCGGAGTGGCAGTGTCGGCTGCAGGAATGGTGGCTGTTGTGTATGTAATATGTGTGCTACTTTGAACCTATGGACAGGACTGCACTACTTGTAGGGCGTAGTGATACGCAGTACCACTCCTGGCCATAGGGGTATAAATAGTACTGTGGGTACTGATCTCCCCTCAGTTCCCGCCTGTGGGCATGAAGTAAAGACCTACGTATAGTCCCTACCTCCAACCAGTAAAGACCTGTTTGAGTTATACGTTTAAGTCTTTGTGTTAATTGTTCAATACAATACACATACTTAACACTGGCGACGAGTCAGGTTCTTACCCTGCGGCAGTTGAAGAGAGGTTTCAAACATCACCACCCCACTAGAAGCGACAGGCTTTAGGACTCTGAAGCCTCCATCAGCGACTGAGCACTGGAGTGCAGCAGCCATCCTGACAGCTTCCAGCGACTGACAGAAGTCTTTCTGCAGTTTCCTTGTTCATCCTAGGTGGTGGGGTAAGCCGTGCAGCGTTGGCTGCAAAGACAGGGCTGGGGAAGTTGGAGAAGATAAGGGCGATCGCAATCCCTGATAAGAGCCGCGGTGAAACGCGCGAGCGGGTAAGCCAGAGCCCGGGAGGGAGCGAGCAAGAGCCGCTTCGGTCGGGAGACACTTCGCGATCCAGCGATCGCATCCGCTGATAAGGGCCGCACTCGGGCGATCGCGGCGAAGATAAGGGCCGCACTCGGGGGCTGAAGGGAGACGGCGTCGGGGGACGGGTGAAGACCGCCAAGCGCGGGAAAACCGCCATTTTGTGGGCGGAGGACGACGGCAAGAGCGGGAAGCCGCCATCTTTGATAACAAGTAAACAAAATAAAATCTGAGAAATTGCAAATCTACAATGCCTAAACACGGGAATATTAGCACCTTTGATAGTGACCTCGAAGATTGGGCCATATATGTTGAAAGAGTAAAAAATTATTGTAAGGCCAATAAAATTCGTGACCAAGATAAAGCTCTAACATTATTAAATTTAATGGGTGCGAAGACATACGGGCAATTGAGACACCTGTTATCACCAGATGAACTGGCGGATAAGACGTTCGATGAGATTGTTACTGTCCTGAAAGATCATCTAAACCCCACGCCGCTGATGCTAGCGGAACGATTTAAATTTTACGACAGAAGGCAGCTACAGCATGAAAGCAATGCTGAATATTTGCTGGAATTGCGTAAATTAGCGAAATATTGCCAGTTTGGAACGGGACTGACAGATGCACTACGAGACAAATTTGTGTGTGGTTTATTTAAACAGGATACACAAAAGCGACTGCTCGAGGAGAATGAGCTGACGCTTGAGAAGGCAGTCGCTATGGCAGCAGCACACGAAGCCGCAGCGAGAGGCACGGCAGTAATGCAGCTACGGTCACCGGAGCTCAGTGCACACAAATTGGGTGTGAGTTCTGGCAAATGTTATCATTGTGGAAAGACAACGCATGATCAGAACCAGTGTTGGTTTAAAAACCAAGAATGTAGAACTTGTGGTAGGCTTGGACATATAGCTAGAGTATGCAGGTCAGGGAAGAAGACCAGCAACAAGAAGTCACCGCAAGGAAAATACGCAAAGGTACACAAGGTGACCAAACAGGAGTCCGATTCAGACGCTAGCAGTAATGAACTGGCTAGCTTAAGCTGTAATGAACTGGCTAGCTTAAGAGTACTCAACGTTGGTAAGGGTGCAGACCTCCAGACAATTTGGGTCACTCTTCAGATAGAAGGAGTCCAAGTAAAACTGGAATTGGACACTGGATCGGCATTGACGGTCATAAATAAGAAAGATTACGGAAAGTTATTCCAACATATTCCCCTACAGGATACGGGGATTATATTGAAAACATACACGGGGCAAAGAGTGTACCCCATCGGGAAAATAGAGGTTGCAGTGGTCCACAAGGGCGAAGACAGTCAAATAATGGACTTATATGTGATATCTGAAGGAGGTTCTCCACTACTAGGACGGGAGTGGATTAGGAAAATGAGTATGGACTGGCATTTCCTACAAACAATAACGAGTGAGAACTCGGTGAAGATAGTCGGCCCAGACTCTGGAACGGATGATGGTAAGCCCAACTCAGGTGCAAAAGACAAAGTTTCAGCACAGAATTCCACTGAGCAACAACAACATAGTTTAACTGTGGATTCTGAGTCTGGCAAGTCTACTGATGTGCCCATTTCTGAGGGACACCGGGCTCGAACTCAACTCCATTTCAAACTACAACAGCAATTAGAACAAATGCTTCGCCGTTTTGAGCAAGAGTTGAATGCAACGAAAGAGTTCTTTGATATAGAGTTGGAGAATCTGGAAAGACAACAGAAGCAGCTGATGGAGAAAATGGAGCAGGAGCACACAAAACGTCTGATGTCAGAGGAGTTAACGGTCAGCCAACTCCTGCATATGCTGAAGGACAGGACTCTGAAATGGGAAAAACTTGAACACGAACTTCAATATTCAAACGAAAGGGGTTCGGAGCTCTCAAAGGTTATTGGAAGAGCTGAGGTGGCAACACAGACTGAGATGACTGCAACAGAGCAGCCCTTGGATGCCAAAAGTACGCTGACTCACGTCAACGTAGAACAACAGACCGCTGAAACAGCTGCTCCGGTAGAGGGATTGAATAGTCCGATCAATCAATCTCCAAAAGAAGTTGAAGTAGTAAAATCTCAAATGAGGTCATTAGTAAACGACTTGCTGAAAGCCCAGAAAAAGCTGGATGAAGAGGTACGCATGAAGAAGTCTCTTCAGGAAAGATGTCTGGACTTGGAACAAAAGCTGGCTAACGCCCAGCTGGGTATGGAGGAAATAGAAGACCCTCTCGCTGGCCTAGATCAGGACGACACCGAATATTACTATGTCCTGTCCTGCCCAACTTGTAACTTCGACTCCCACCATACAGAAATCATGGAGGAGCACCGAAAGTCTACGGAACATCGGGAGAAGGTGGCTCTACTACGGAAAAAGGAGGAAGAGAAGGAGGAACTGCGCATGCAGCTGGCAGCTGACAGTGGAGCCCAGAGAGTCTCCAAGAAGCAGAAAAGGAAAAGTCAAAACAGAAGATGACCCATCTGAACCATTATTACCTCTACCAGATCACACACGTGGTCCCTCCGAACGGAGCCAATTCAGTTCGGAAGTTCAAACTGTTAAATCCATGGGAGGACTATTGAATGAGTCACTCCAGCAACGTGAACCGACTACACCACAGAGATTGAATCTGTGAACTGTTTTCCGCAGAGACTGAATCTGTGATCTGTTGTGACATGAAGTTATCTATGTATCTATGTTATTCTGTTATGTAAACCTGAAGTTATATATGTATATATGTTATTACGTTATGTTAAATGGGGAGATGACTGTAAAGCTAGGAAGGGAGGAATGTTGTGTATGTAATATGTGTGCTACTTTGAACCTATGGACAGGACTGCACTACTTGTAGGGCGTAGTGATACGCAGTACCACTCCTGGCCATAGGGGTATAAATAGTACTGTGGGTACTGATCTCCCCTCAGTTCCCGCCTGTGGGCATGAAGTAAAGACCTACGTATAGTCCCTACCTCCAACCAGTAAAGACCTGTTTGAGTTATACGTTTAAGTCTTTGTGTTAATTGTTCAATACAATACACATACTTAACAGTGGCAACCTGGCAGATCGCAGGTGCTCGCTGGTCGCCTGATACATTGGCACTCGCACGGGCCAGCACTGCAGCATGCGCAGCAAACAGCTGAAGAACAGACTGCTGGGCTGCTGCTGCGCGGCGAGTGCCCTGGCGATGCCTGGCTGATCCAGCGAGGGTGGCAGCAGTTAGTGCCCGTGTGGCCCTGGTCTGTGTCTGCATGACAACAGCCAGTGAATGGACGGCACGACTGAGCACTTGGCTCGAAGCTGCCTGTGCTGCCGCGAAGTCCTGTAGACTCCTGGCCTGTGCTGCTCCAAATTGCTGCACACTCCTTGACAAAGACTCAATGGAGTCAGGCATCCTTGCCACTGCAGCCATGAGCTCAGTGTGCCTGCGCTCAGCCTGGACGGCCATTTCCTCTAGGAGGCGCACCGCCTCTGCGCTCACCGTCGCAGGACTGGAGGCCGCACTCACCCTCTGGGGAGAAGTCCGCCGAGCTTCCCCACCCCTCCCGCGTTGCTGCAGGCCGCTGGGCCCCGGAGCTTCACTCTCCTCCGACCCTTCCCCCCGGCTCCCCTCCAGGGAAGACGTGTCCCCTACATCGCCATGGGCTGGCGCGGCTGAGGGTGGCACTGATGGGCCGGCTTCCTCTTCCTCCTCCTCGTATTCCGAAGCGCTGACAGTGGCAGCTTGAGGGCCCGCCTCCTCACCTGGCGATTCACCATCTGAAAGCAGGAAGGCACAAGAGTAGCTTTAGAGTGAGGACAGGGCGGCAGCGAGGGAGGCATGAGTGGTGCCATTGACTGCATTGGTCGGACAGTGGCAAAGGATGCTGATCTGAGACGCAAGTGGAACGAGAGAGGTCCAAAAGGTGATGCCCTTACCATTGGTGCCCAGAACAGGGTCGGCATCTCCACTGGCGACGGGGCCAATCAGCCGGCCTCCCATAATGCGCTCCACACGCTGGTCGAGATCGGAGAGCTCTTTGAGGTCAGGACGGCCTCCCCCGGTGTCAGTTCGTTTCCGCCGGTTGTGCGCCACCTTGGCCTGCAAGAGAAAGGACGGCCTCTAAGTACAGTGTGAAGCCCTGATCTTGTCTGCACTGCCTCCCACGGTTGAATAGCTTGTACAGTATGAAGCCCTGATCTTGTCTGCACTGCCTCCCATGGTGGAATAGCTTGTACAGTGTGTAAAGTGCTGAATGTGCAAGTGATTTTCATGCCAGTCCCATAGCTGCTGGATGAGGGCTGGCCATTAGGGCTTTCAGGTCCCTTTGCCCATAAAGTGAGGTGCACATGCAGGGATGAGGAGGACACTGGAAAGGGTACTCACCCTGACAACCCGAGTGAGGTCGTTGAACTTCTTCCGGCATTGCACAGGAGTCCTGGCAACCACGCTGTTGGAAGACACCCTGTTGGAGACCTCCCTCCAGGCTTTCCGGTAGGCGCTGGGCAGCGGCCTCTTGCCACCTTCTGGGTACAAAACATGGCGCCTGCGCTCCACTCCGCCAACCAGCACCCTCAGGTCGCCGTCGCTGAAGCGCTGCGCTCTCTCCCTGGCCTTCTCCATAGCCCTGGGCGTTGTGCAGATGAAGCAGAGGTGGTCAGGCCTAGGTTGAGGGCTGCAGTGTGCAGGGCGCGGCAGGCAAACAAATCCACCCTCCCCCTTTAAGAGCTGACCGACGCCAGAGTGTCTGCTGTCAATCAACAACTCGCCGCACCTGCGCTGCGCCCGCCCTCGGGGGTATCGCTCAGCACCGCCGGCTTAGCGCCTAAAGATAGTCTTGCATCGCCTGTTTTAGCGCAGCAGCAACCTCTTGGGGCGATGCGACTGAATATCGGCGAAGGTGGCGCGACTTTGCGCCGGGCGCAAACTTTAGCGGCCGCCCGACTTTACCGCCCCAAAAGTGGCTATACTGAATTTCTAGGCCCTTGAGTATTGTGAGCAGTTTTGGTCACCTTATCTGAGGAAGGATGTTCTTGCCATGGAGGGAGTGCAGCGAAGATTCACCAGGCTGATACCTGGGATGGCAAGAATGACGTATGAGGAGAGATTGGGTCAATAGGCTTATACTCGCTGGAGTTTAGAAGAATGAGAGGAGATCATAGAATCATAGAATTGTTACAGCACAGGAGGCCATTCAGCCCATCGAGCCCGTGCTGGCTCTCTGCAACAGCACTTTAGCTAGTTCCACTCCCCCGCCCTTTCCCCGTAGCCCTGCAAATGTTTTTCCTTAACCAATTCCCTTTTGAAAGCCACGATTAAATCTGCCTCCACCACCCTCTCAGGCAGCGTATTCCAGATCATAACCACTCGCTGAGTAAAAAAGTTTTTCCTCATATCGCCTTTGGTTCTTCGGTCAATCACCTTAAATCTGTGTCCTCTGGTTCTTGACCCTTCTGCCAATGGGAACAGTTTCTCTCTACTCTGTCTAGACTCCTCATGATTTTGAACACCTCTATCAAACCTCCTCTCAAACTTCTCTGCTCCAAGGAGAACAACCCCAGCTTCTTCAGTCTAGCCACATAACTGAAGTCCCTCAACCCTGGAACCATTCTTGTAAATCTTTTCTGCACCCTCTCGAAGACCTTCACATCCTTCCTAAAGTGCGGTGCCCAGAATTGGACACAATAAAATTCTAACAGGACTAGACAGACTAGATGCAGGAAGGATGTTCCCGATGGCGGGGGAGTCCAGAACCAGGGGTCACAGTCTAAGGATAAGGGGTAAGCCATTTAGGACAGAGATGAGGAGGAATTTCTTCACCCAGAGAGTGGTGAACCTGTGGAATTCTCTACCACAGAAGGCAGTAGAGGCCAATTCATTAAATATATTCAAGAAGGAGTTGGATATATTTCTTAAGGCTAAAGGGATCAAGGGATATGGGGAGAAGGCAGGGACAGGGTACTGAATTTGGATGATCAGCCATGATCTCATTGAATGGCGGAGCAGGCTCGAGGGGCCAAATGGCCGACTCCTGCGCCTATCTTCTATGTTTCTATGTTTCTGGCATGCACCGCTAGGTTTCCCATCCTTTTGTGCCTTCCTCATTTCACACACCCAAGAAATGCAGCCTGCCCAGCCAGTGGGACCGCAGGCGGATGATTCCATCCCGGATACCCCGGCCACAAAGGGGCTGTCGGTGATGCATCCTTCCGTCTGACTCCTCCTCTTCTGCGTCTTCCTCTTCCCTCTGCAAGTGAATGCTGGATATGTGAAATGACAGCTTAAAATGCTGGAATTACTCAGTTACTCAGGCCGCATGTCGACCTGAGACGTGAAACTCTGTTCTCCTCTCCACGGATGTTGCCTGACCTGCTGAGTATTCGCAGCATGTTCTGTCTTCTCAAAGGCCTTCATTTACCATCCGAGCCCTTGTAAACGTCCAGCAGCACTCCCTACACACTTAAAAACCTATTCACATCTATTGCAGCAAGCCAATAAAATTCAATAAAACCCTTCAATTCAAACTTACCTGAATGACATTGTGTGTCCCTTTAACAGGTGCAGACATCGTCGCCGTCAGCCTGCTTGCACGCTAGGGTGAATTCAGCGCTGGGGTCGAAGTTCGCGTTGGTGACATGAAGTCGGTGTTGCGCGGCGATTGACGTCAACACGCTGCCATTTTTGCTCCAGGGCGCTGCTGGGTCCCGAGACCACTGCCATATTCCTCTCTCCTGCGAGAGAGGAATATGGCAGTGGTCTCGGGA
>NW_028225185.1:26448349-26455849 GCF_052327205.1 Somniosus microcephalus | reverse complement strand
AGAGAGTGCGAGTGTGTGTGAGTGTGTGAGTGCAAGTGTGAGAGAGAGTGTGTGAGAGAGTGCGAGTGTGTGAGAGAGTGTGTGAGTGCGAGTGTGTGAGAGAGTGTGTGAGTGCGAGTGTGTGAGAGTGTGTGTGAGTGCGAGTGTGTGAGAGAGAGTGTGTGAGTGCGAGTGTGTGAGAGAGTGTGTGAGTGCGAGTGTGTGAGAGAGTGTGTGAGTGCGAGTGTGAGAGAGAGTGTGTGAGTGCGAGTGTGTGTGTGTGAGTGCGAGTGTGTGAGAGAGTGTGTGAGTGCGAGTGTGTGAGAGAGTGTGTGAGTGCGAGTGAGTGAGAGAGTGTGTGAGTGCGAGTGTGTGAGAGAGTGTGTGAGTGCGAGTGTGTGAGAGAGAGTGTGTGAGTGTGTGAGAGAGTGTGAGTGTGTGTGGGTGTGTGAGAGAGTGTGTGAGTGCGACTGTGTGAGAGAGTGTGTGAGAGTGCGAGTGTGAGAGAGAGTGTGTGAGAGGGTGTGTGAGAGAGTGTGTGAGTGCGAGTGTGAGAGAGAGTGTGTGAGTGCGAGTGTGTGAGAGAGTGTGTGAGTGCGAGTGTGTGAGAGAGTGTGTGAGAGAGTGTGTGAGTGTGTGAGAGAGTGTGTGAGTGCGAGTGTGAGAGAGAGTGTGTGAGAGAGAGTGTGTGAGTACGAGTGTGTGAGAGAGTGTGTGAGTGCGAGTGTGTGAGAGAGTGTGTGAGTGCGAGTGTGTGAGAGAGTGTGTGAGTGCGAGTGTGTGAGAGAGTGTGTGAGTGTGAGAGAGTGTGTGTGTGAGTGTGAGAGAGTGTGTGTGAGTGTGAGAGAGAGTGTGTGAGTGTGAGAGACAGTGTGAGAGAGAGTGTGTGAGTGCAAGTGTGAGAGTGTGTGTGTGAGTGTGAGAGAGTGTGTGTGAGTGTGAGAGAGTGTGTGTGAGTGTGAGAGAGAGTGTGTGAGTGTGAGTGTGAGTGAGAGTGTGAGAAAGAGTGTGAGAAAGAGTGTGTGAGTGTGAGAGAGAGTGTGTGAGTGTGAGTGTGAGTGAGAGAGTGTGTGAGAGAGTGTGTGAGTGCGAGTGTGTGAGAGAGTGTGTGAGTGCGAGTGTGTGAGAGAGTGTGTGAGTGCGAGTGTGTGAGAGAGTGTGTGAGTGCGAGTGTGTGAGAGAGTGTGTGAGTGCGAGTGTGTGAGAGAGAGTGTGTGAGTGCGAGTGTGTGAGAGAGTGTGTGAGTGCGAGTGTGTGAGATAGTGTGTGAGTGCGAGTATGAGAGAGAGTGTGTGAGTGCGAGTGTGTGAGAGAGTGTGTGAGAGAGTGTGTGAGTGCGAGTGTGTGAGAGAGTGTGTGAGTGCGAGTGTGTGAGAGAGTGTGTGAGAGTGTGTGAGAGAGTGTGTGAGAGAGTGTGAGAGAGTGTGTGAGAGTGCGAGTGTGAGAGAGAGTGTGTGAGAGAGTGTGTGAGTGGGAGTGTGTGAGTGTGTGAGAGAGTGTGAGAGAGAGTGTGTGAGAGAGAGTGTGTGAGTGCGAGTGTGTGAAAGAGTGTGCGAGTGCGAGTGTGTGAGAGAGTGTGTGTGAGAGAGTGTGTGTGAGAGAGTGTGTGAGTGCGAGTGTGTGAGAGAGTGTGTGAGTGTGAAAGAGAGTGTGTGAGTGCGAGTGTGCGAGAGAGTGTGTGAGTGCGAGTGTGAGAGAGAGTGTGTGAGTGCGAGTGTGTGAGAGAGTGTGTGAGTGCGAGTGTGTGAGAGAGTGTGTGAGTGCGAGTGTGTGAGAGAGTGTGTGAGTGCGAGTGTGTGAGAGAGTGTGTGAGTGCGAGAGTGAGTGTGTGAGAGAGTGTGTGAGTGCGAGTGTGAGAGAGAGTGTGTGAGTGCGAGTGTGTGAGAGAGTGTGTGAGTGCGAGTGTGTGAGAGAGTGTGCGAGTGCGAGTGTGAGAGAGTGTGTGAGTGCGAGTGTGAGAGAGAGTGTGTGAGTGCGAGTGTGTGAGAGAGTGTGTGAGTGCGAGTGTGTGAGTGTGTGAGAGAGTGCGAGTGCGAGTGTGAGAGAGAGTGTGTGAGAGAGTGTGTGAGTGCGAGTGTGTGAGAGAGTGTGTGAGTGCGAGTGTGAGAGAGAGTGTGTGAGTGCGAGTGTGTGAGAGAGTGTGTGAGTGCGAGTGTGTGAGAGAGTGTGTGAGTGCGAGTGTGTGAGAGAGTGTGTGAGTGCGAGTGTGAGAGAGAGTGTGTGAGTGCGAGTGTGTGAGAGAGTGTGTGAGTGCGAGTGTGAGAGAGAGTGTGTGAGTGCGAGTGTGTGAGAGAGTGTGTGAGTGCGAGTGTGTGAGAGAGTGTGTGAGTGCGAGTGTGTGAGAGAGAGTGTGTGAGTGCGAGTGTGTGAGAGAGTGTGTGAGTGCGAGTGTGTGAGATAGTGTGTGAGTGCGAGTGTGAGAGAGAGTGTGTGAGTGCGAGTGTGTGAGAGAGTGTGTGAGTGCGAGTGTGTGAGAGAGTGTGTGAGTGCGAGTGTGTGAGAGAGTGTGTGAGTGCGAGTGTGTGAGAGAGAGTGTGTGAGTGTGTGAGAGAGTGTGTGAGTGCGAGTGTGAGAGAGAGTGTGTGAGTGCGAGTGTGTGAGAGAGTGTGTGAGTGCGAGTGTGTGAGAGAGTGTGTGAGTGCGAGTGTGTGAGAGAGAGTGTGTGAGTGCGAGTGTGTGAGAGAGTGTGTGAGTGCGAGTGTGTGAGATAGTGTGTGAGTGCGAGTGTGAGAGAGAGTGTGTGAGTGCGAGTGTGTGAGAGAGTGTGTGAGTGCGAGTGTGTGAGAGAGTGTGTGAGTGCGAGTGTGTGAGGGAGTGTGTGAGTGCGAGTGTGTGAGAGAGAGTGTGTGAGTGTGTGAGAGAGTGTGAGTGTGTGTGGGTGTGTGAGAGAGTGTGAGTGTGTGTGGTTGTGTGAGAGAGTGTGAGAGAGTGCGAGTGTGAGAGAGAGTGTGTGAGAGAGTGTGTGAGATAGTGTGTGAGTGCGAGTGTGTGAGAGAGTGTGTGAGTGCGAGTGTGTGAGAGAGTGCGAGTGTGTGTGAGTGTGTGAGTGCAAGTGTGAGAGAGAGTGTGTGAGAGAGTGCGAGTGTGTGTGGGTGTGTGAGAGAGTGTGTGAGTGCGAGTGTGTGAGACAGTGTGTGAGAGAGTGTGGGAGTGCGAGTGTGTGAGAGAGTGTGTGAGTGCGAGTGTGAGAGAGAGTTTGTGAGTGCGAGTGTGTGAGAGAGTGTGTGAGTGCGAGTGTGTGAGAGGGTGTGTGAGTGCGAGTGTGTGAGTGCGAGTGTGTGAGAGAGTGTGTGAGTGCGAGTGTGTGAGAGAGAGTGTGTGAGTGCGAGTGTGTGAGAGAGTGTGTGAGTGCGAGTGTGTGAGATAGTGTGTGAGTGCGAGTGTGAGAGAGAGTGTGTGAGTGCGAGTGTGTGAGAGAGTGTGTGAGTGCGAGTGTGTGAGAGAGTGTGTGAGTGCGAGTGTGTGAGGGAGTGTGTGAGTGCGAGTGTGTGAGAGAGAGTGTGTGAGTGTGTGAGAGAGTGTGAGTGTGTGTAGGTGTGTGAGAGAGTGTGAGTGTGTGTGGTTGTGTGAGAGAGTGTGAGAGAGTGCGAGTGTGAGAGAGAGTGTGTGAGAGAGTGTGTGAGATAGTGTGTGAGTGCGAGTGTGTGAGAGAGTGTGTGAGTGCGAGTGTGTGAGAGAGTGCGAGTGTGTGTGAGTGTGTGAGTGCAAGTGTGAGAGAGAGTGTGTGAGAGAGTGCGAGTGTGTGTGGGTGTGTGAGAGAGTGTGTGAGTGCGAGTGTGTGAGACAGTGTGTGAGAGAGTGTGGGAGTGCGAGTGTGTGAGAGAGTGTGTGAGTGCGAGTGTGAGAGAGAGTTTGTGAGTGCGAGTGTGTGAGAGAGTGTGTGAGTGCGAGTGTGTGAGAGGGTGTGTGAGTGCGAGTGTGTGAGAGAGTGTGTGAGTGCGAGTGTGTGAGAGAGTGTGTGAGTGCGAGTGTGTGAGAGTGTGTGTGAGTGCGAGTGTGTGAGAGAGAGTGTGTGAGTGCGAGTGTGTGAGAGAGTGTGTGAGTGCGAGTGTGTGAGAGAGTGTGTGAGTGCGAGTGTGAGAGAGAGTGTGTGAGTGCGAGTGTGTGTGTGTGAGTGCGAGTGTGTGAGAGAGTGTGTGAGTGCGAGTGTGTGAGAGAGTGTGTGAGTGCGAGTGAGTGAGAGAGTGTGTGAGTGCGAGTGTGTGAGAGAGTGTGTGAGTGCGAGTGTGTGAGAGAGAGTGTGTGAGTGTGTGAGAGAGTGTGAGTGTGTGTGGGTGTGTGAGAGAGTGTGTGAGTGCGACTGTGTGAGAGAGTGTGTGAGAGTGCGAGTGTGAGAGAGAGTGTGTGAGAGGGTGTGTGAGAGAGTGTGTGAGTGCGAGTGTGAGAGAGAGTGTGTGAGTGCGAGTGTGTGAGAGAGTGTGTGAGTGCGAGTGTGTGAGAGAGTGTGTGAGAGAGTGTGTGAGTGTGTGAGAGAGTGTGTGAGTGCGAGTGTGAGAGAGAGTGTGTGAGAGAGAGTGTGTGTGAGTACGAGTGTGTGAGAGAGTGTGTGAGTGTGAGTGTGTGAGAGAGTCTGTGTGAGTGCGAGTGTGTGAGAGAGTGTGTGAGTGCGAGTGTGTGAGAGAGTGTGTGAGTGTGAGAGAGTGTGTGTGTGAGTGTGAGAGAGTGTGTGTGAGTGTGAGAGAGAGTGTGTGAGTGTGAGAGACAGTGTGAGAGAGAGTGCGTGTGAGTGCAAGTGTGGAGAGTGTGTGTGTGAGTGTGAGAGAGTGTGTGTGAGTGTGATGAGAGTGTGTGTGAGTGTGAGAGAGAGTGTGTGAGTGTGAGTGTGAGTGAGAGTGTGAGAAAGAGTGTGAGAAAGAGTGTGTGAGTGTGAGAGTGTGTGTGAGAGTGTGAGTGTGAGTGAGAGTGTGAGTGCGAGTGTGAGAGAGTGTTTGTGTGTGAGAGAGAGTGTGTGAGTGCGAGTGTGAGAGAGAGTGTGTGAGTGCAAGTGTGTGAGAGAGTGTGTGAGTGCGAGTGTGTGAGAGAGTGTGTGAGTGCGAGTGTGTGAGAGAGTGTGTGAGTGCGAGTGTGTGAGAGAGTGTGTGAGTGCGAGTGTGTGAGAGAGTGTGTGAGAGAGTGTGTGAGAGAGTGTGTGAGAGAGTGTGAGAGAGTGTGTGAGAGAGAGTGTGAGTGTGTGAGAAAGTGTGAGAGAGAGTGTGTGTGAGAGAGTGTGTGAGTGCGAGTGTGTGAGAGAGTGTGTGAGTGCAAGTGTGAGAGAGAGTGTGTGAGAGAGTGCGAGTGTGTGTGGGTGTGTGAGAGAGGATGTGTGAGTGGGAGTGTGTGAGAGAGTGTGTGATTGCGAGTGTGTGAGAGAGTGTGTGAGTGCGAGTTTGTGAGAGAGGTGTGTGAGTGCGAGGTGTGAGGAGAGTGTGTGAAGTGCGAGTGTGTGAGAGAGTGTGTGAGAGAGTGTGTGAGAGAGTGTGTGAGAGAGTGTGAGAGAGTTGTGCGATATGTGAGAGAGAGTTCGTGTGAGTGTGAGAGAGTGTAGAGGAGAGTGTGTGTGAGAGAGTGTGTGAGTGCGAGTGTGTGAGAGAGTGTGTGAGTGCAAGTGTGAGAGAGAGTGTGTGAGAGAGTGCGAGTGTGTGAGAGGTGTGTGAGTGCGAGTGGAGAGTGTGAGTCGAGTTAGTTGTGTGAGTTGCGAGTGTGTGTGAGAGAGTGTGTGATTGCGAGTAGTGTGAGAGAGTGTGTGTGAGTGCGAGTTTGTGAGAGAGTGTGTGAGTGCGAGTGTGTGAGAGAGTGTGTGAGTGCGAGTGTGTGAGAGAGAGTGTGTGAGTGCGAGTGTGTGAGAGAGTGTCGTGAGTGCGAGTGTGTGAGAGTAGCTGTGTGAGTGCGAGTATGAGAGAGAGTGTGTGATGTGCGAGCTGTGTGTGAGAGAGTGTGTGAGTGAGTGTGTGAGAGAGTGTGTGAGTGCGAGTGTGTGAGAGAGTGTGTGAGTGCGAGTGTGTGAGAGAGTGGGAGTGGAGTGTGTGAGAGAGTGTGTGAGAGAGAGTGTGTGAGTGCGAGTGTGAGAGAGTGTGAGAGTGCGAGTGTGTGAGAGAGAGTGTGAGTGAGTGTGTGTGAGAGTGTGTGAGTGCGAGTGTGTGAGAGAGTGTGTGAGTGAGTGTGTGAGAGAGAGTGTGTGAGTGCTGAGTGTGTGAGAGACGTGCTGTGAGTGCGAGTGTGTGAGATAGTGTTGTGAGTGCGAGTGAGTGAGAGAGAGTGGTCGTGAGTGCGAGTGTGTGAGAGAGTGTGTGAGAGAGTGTGTGAGTGCGAGTGTGTGAGAGAGTGTGTGAGTGCGAGTGTGTGAGAGAGTGTGTGAGAGGTGTGAGAGAGTGTGTGAGAGAGTGTGTGAGTGCGAGTGTGAGAGAGTGTGAGAGAGTGCGAGTGTGAGAGAGAGTGTGTGAGAGAGTGTGCTGAGTGGGAGTGTGTGTGGTGAGAGTGTGTGAGAGCGAGTGTGTGAGAGAGAGTGTGTGAGTGCGAGTGTGGTGAGAAGAGTGTGTGAGTGCGAGTGTGTGAGAGAGTGTGTGTGAGAGAGTGTGTGTGAGAGAGTGTGTGAGTGCGAGTGTGAGAGAGAGTGTGTGAGTGATGAGAAGAGAGTGTGTGAGTGCGAGTGTGCGAGAGAGTGTGTGAGTGCGAGTGTGTGAGAGAGTGTGTGAGTGCGAGTGAGTGTGAGAGAGAGTGTGTGAGTGCGAGTGTGTGAGAGAGTGTGTGAGTGCGAGTGTGTGAGAGAGTGTGTGAGTGCGAGTGTGTGAGAGAGTGTGTGAGTGCGAGTGTCGTGAGTGTGTGAGAGAGTGTGTGAGTGCGAGTGTGAGAGAGAGAGTGTGTGAGTGCGAGTGTGTGAGAGAGTGTGTGAGTGCGAGTGTGTGAGAGAGTGTGTGAGTGCGAGTGTGTGAGAGAGTGTGTGAGTGCGAGTGTGAGAGAGAGTGTGTCGAGTGCGAGTGTTGAGAGTGTGTGAGTGCGAGTGTGTAGTGTGTGAGAGAGTGTGAGTGCGAGTGTGAGAGAGAGTGTGTGAGTGCGAGTGTGAGAGAGAGTGTGTGAGTGCGAGTGTTGTGAGAGAGTGTGTGAGTGCGAGTGTGTGAGAGAGTGTGTGAGTGCGAGTGTGTGAGAGAGTGTGTGAGTGCGAGTGTGAGAGAGAGTGTGTGAGTGCGAGGTGTGAGAGAGTGTGTGAGTCGAGTGTGAGAGAGAAGTGTGTGAGTGCGAGTGTGAGAGTAGGAGTGTGTGAGTGCGAGTGTTGTGTGAGAGAGAGTGTGTGAGTGCGCGGTGTGTGAGAGAGAGTGTGTGAGTGCGAGTGTGTAGAGAGAGTGTGTGAGTGCGAGTGTGTGAGAGTGTTCGTGAGTTGCGAGTGTGAGAGAGAGTGTGTGAGTGCGAGTGTGTGAGAGAGGTGTGTGCGAGTGCGAGTGTGTGAGAGAGTGTTGCTGATGCGTGTGTGTGAGAGAGTGTGTGAGTGCGAGTGTGTGAGAGAGAGTGTGTGAGTGTTGTGAGAGAGGTGTGTGAGTGCGAGTGTGA